>NC_133618.1:458896226-459021226 GCF_048593235.1 Sminthopsis crassicaudata | reverse complement strand
TTTTACAAGTGAATTTTGAAAACCATCTTTATATGATATTGGAAAAATCAATATTATTGAAAAATAAGTAAATACTGTGATTGTAGGCTTTAAAAAAGAACAGTTTTCAGATACTCCAATGATCCTCAAATTGTCTTCCATTAATCTATTTTCCAGGTGAGAATTTTTTTCCTCAATGAAATGTTTCATATTTTCCCTGTGTTTTTAATTTTTTTGACTTTTTTATTGTTTCTTGATGTCTAATGGATTGATTAGGTTCCACTTATTTTACACTAATTTTTTTTTTACATTTTTAAGGCAAACTTTTTTTTATTATATAGTTTTTATAATAGTATCCCTTGTATTCATTTTTCCAAATTATTCCCCCTCCCTCTACTCCCTCCCCCCGATGACAGGCAATTCCATACATTTTACATGTGTTACAATATAACCTAGATACAATACATGTGTTATTTTACACTAATTTTTAAGAAATTATTTTCATTAGTGCAATTTTGTATCCCCCCATATATCTAATTTTGCTTTTCTGAGGATTTCTTTTCTTCTGTGTGTGTATGTATATATGTGTGTGTTTGTGTATATGTGTGTGCCTCTTTTATACTGATTTGGTTTTTTTAGATGTTATTTTCTTCAGTATTTTTTTGTATCTCTTACCGATCTGTTAACTTTCTTCTCATAATTTTCTTGCATCACTCTCCTACCTCTCCCCCAATTTTTCTTCTACTACCCATTTCTTTCTTTAACTTTCTTTAACTTGTGTTTTAAATGAATTCTTACTGGACTTGGTTTCAATTAGCATTTTTCTTCAAATATTTGTCATTTGTTCATTTTTAAAGCTTATTTCTTAACTTTGAACTTTATGCTAAAGTTGGGCTTTTTTTTTCTTTTCTTTTCTTTTCTTTTTTTTTTTTTTTTTTTGTTTGTTTGTTTGTTTGCTTCTGAGGCTGGGGTTAAATTACTTGCCCAGGGTCACACAGCTGAGAAGTGTTAAGTGTCTGAGACCAAATTTGAACTCAGGTCCTCTTGAATTCAGGGTTGGTGCTTTATCCACTGTGCCACCTTGCTGCCCCCAAAAGTTGGGCTTTGTTCACCTGGGAGTGGGGAGGCTGCTTTCAAAGTTTCAAACTTCTTTGTACTGCCTATTTCAGAAATAATTCTGGGAGCCTGCAAGTTTTTGGTGTTTCCAAGGAGGCACAGTCTGGGGAGAGCTGTGGTATCTGTTCTCCTGCTCTGAGTTCTGATCTTTATAATTTAGTTAATTATTATAGAATAATGAGTTAATATTATGGAATATTATTGTTCTATGAGAAATGATCAGCAGGATAATTTGAGAAAGATCTGGAGAGTCTTACATGAGCTGATACTAAGTGAAATGAACAGAATCAGAAGAACATTGTATACAGCAACAAGATTATACAGTGACCAATTCTGATGGATGTGGCTCTTTTCAACAATGATATGATTCAGGCCAGTTCCAATGATCTTGTGATGGAGAGAGCCATCTACACCCATAGGGGAGGACTGTGGGGACTGAGTATGGACCACAGCATAGCATTTTCACTCCTTTTGTTGTTTGCTTTTAATTTGTTTTCTCTTTAATTTTCTGTCCTTTTTGATCTGATTTTTCTTTTGCAGCATGATTATTGTGGAAATATGTATAGAAGAATTACACATGTTTGACATATATTGGATCACCTGCCATCTTGGGGAGAAAATAGGGGGAAGGGAAGTAAAAAATTAGAACACAAGATTTTGTAGGGGTGAATGCTGAAAATTATCCATGCATATATTTTGAAAATAAAAAGCTTTAATTAAAAAAAAGAGAGAGAAATAATCCCTAGTCCCCCTATAGCCACAAACACTAGTGTTCCTTATTGCCCCCGACTTGGAACTGCAATCAGATTCCCTGCTCCTTTGTTAGTAACCAGAACTCCTCTGTACCTTAGAAGTAGGACTCAGAACTAAATATGGCCAATGGAGTTACCAATCAGTGCCAAGTATACCCAGCAGTAAATGCTTCCTTCTAATCTCAGTGTTCCAGCTCCCTTATCATTTCCAAACAGAGAACTGCTGAATCTGCTGCTGTTGTAGCCATTGTTGCTGCCACCACATATTTGGTCTCCAGACATGGCTTTACCTCAGGGTCACAAACTGACCTAAGTTTCCTTAAGCTAGAAATATGTCTCATTCTGACCTTTTTTTGACTCTACCATTCCCAAACTTGGCTTGAGGCAATATTTTAATGTTGTTTAGATGGAAGTACTGAGAAAATCAAGAGATTATCTCTAATTTACTATCTTAATATTTTATTAGAAGTATTAACAAATATTTATGTACCAGAGATTATAATGTTGATAGCTAACTTTATGTCAATATAATTATTTATATTTATAATTATTGTATAATTTGTTATAATTTTTAGATTTATTTATAATTTGTTTTTGTAATTTTATAATTTACAATTTATATTTTATATTTATTATCCTTAATATTTTTTAAATTTATAAAATTTTATAACTATTATCTCATTTGATTTTCACAATTCTGTGAGATAGATGCTATTATGCCCATTTTATAAATGAGGAAACTGAAGAAGAGTTTAAGTCACTTGACTAGAGTCACATAATCACGTTATAAGTATCTGAGTCTGATTTTGAATTCAGTTCTTCCTGAGTTTAGGCCCAGATTTCTATCCACTATAACACTTAGTTATTTCAGAAGAGAATTGATTTGCCTTTTTCCAGTTACAAATTTACAAATTCTAGAAACATCTAACATGAATATTGTGAAGGATGTTGTTACCTAGAAAATTATAACAACATTTCAGAGTTGTGAAGGAGTTTTAAAATTACCTTTCAAAATTAAATATTACATAGTCTAAATCCATGATTTTTCTTAGAAAGAAATTGATGCTTAGAAACAGATTTTTTTTCTCAAGATCATTCTTTTAGTGTTCAAAATCCAACAGGGCTTGAACTTAAGTTCTAGTGACACTAGTCTTGTTATTACTTTTCCCATAAAATATTGCCCCAACTTTGGGCATTTTCAATAGCAGTTCCTATGTTTAGAATGTTCTCCCTTCCATCATCTCTAGCTACTTGCTTCCCTTTATTCCTTCAAATCTTTATAAGAATCCTATATTCTACAAGAAATTTTTTTTCCAATTTATTTAATTCTAGTGCCTTTTCTCCAGATTTATCCTGTATGGTCTTTCTATGCAGTTGTTTTCTGTTGAATTCCCTTTAGATTGCGAGTTCTCTGAGAGCAGGGACTGGATTTTGCTTATTTTTGTGTCTCTAGCATTTAGTACATTGCCTAGTGCTTGGTAGGTCCTTACTAAATATTTATGGGCTGATTATGTATCCTTACTCCTTGGGGCCAGGTCCCTTATTATTGTAATAGTTTTACTAATGCCTGACTGAAGTACTCATAGATGCTATGTGTCCAAGATGTGCAGATGAAGTGTAGTTGGATGATATTTCTTAGAGTAGCAGAATTATGGGTGAGACAACATGGAATTGCAGGAAACAAAGAATAACGTCAAGATTTTCTCTTTTCCCTTGTGGGTGCTGATGTAGCAATGATGTGAGAAGAATTACCAAAAACAGCAATGGGCTGTATTATTAATTAGAGACACAGACAACAGAGTTGGAGAAGAACTATTAGCTTATTATGTAGCCTATTCCCTGGGGGCTGGGCTAGAATGGTTCCCCATAGTGTATTTTGTGTACTGTGTAAGTTAATGATCCCAGTTTAATCAGCCACAAAACTATCCCCCATCCCCCAAAAAATCCACCATCGAAAAAGAACAAAATAAAAATGCTGGCATTACATGCATACTCTCCTTAGACATATGCAGGCTAATGAAGCTGATGGGATCCCAATCCACAGTACACAATGATACTTCACTCTAATAGCCCTCAAAATTGTGAGACCAATGTTACTAAAGTGTGCTGAGCTGTTAATGCAGAGCACTGAGAAAGGAGTGTGGATGAGGGTGGTCTTTTTGTTTTTCATAGAGAAGAAAAAGAACCAAATGCTTGGGAGTGTACACGTCACCTCCTGTCAGCTCATTAGGATCATGGAACTGGAGCTTAGTCATTTTCATCAAATCCCTGAACAGTAGAATTAAAGATTTTCTTCAAGTTCAAAGGGATCGCTTTAGGAAAACACAAGGTCTTTACAGCTTGATGAAGTGAAACAAGCACAGAGTGAGTCACAGCTCAGGGCTCTATCCCAGAATTGGATTCAAATTTACTATGTGACCTTGGACATTATTTCTTCTCTTCTGGGTTTCTGTTTCCTCATCTGTAAAACTAGTCAGTTGGACTAGATGTTCTCTAAAGGCCTATTTTAACTTGAACATTCTATATTCTAAGGTTCCTTCCACTACTTACATTCTGTATTAAATATCAGAATGTTTTAAAAGTTCCTTTCTGCCCTATCATTGTACATTCCAACATTTAAAATTTCAAGGTACTTTATATCTCTAAATAGTCTATATTGTATTGTCCCAACTTGCCCTTATGTTCTTTTATCTATACAAAAAGAAGAAAATGTATTACCTCAACAAGAAGTGAGGCAGAAAAGGGCAATCATAATAAAAATGGCCAAGCAGAATTTGGGTAAATTCATGGATGACCTAAAAGATCTAAAAAAAAATAATCAAATTAGTCCACTTAATTTTTAAATTCATCCAAGGCCCAGGTAAATGTTATATATTATGTGAATCCTACTAAACTTATTAATATTTAGTGATCTTTGCTTTTACCATGCCATGGTAGAGAGGATGCAGAATACTGAATCTGAAGAAGGCAATATGAGTTCTTAATCTACTCTCTCCTAGCAGTTCCATGACATTTTGAAAGTCCCTTCAGTCACCTGAGCCTCATATGTAAAATAACAATACTGCTCTTGAATATCTTTAATAGTGAATTGGATATTAATAAATGTCATGCCTTTCAAATTCATAAATGACATAAACTTAAAATAATAGCTGCTATATTGATCACCTAGTAGGGATAAAAATACTTTATGACATGTCAGAACATAAGGCCAAATCTAAAAAGATGAAATTTATTAAGGATAATGTGAAGTCTTATATTTGTGTTCATAAAATAAACTTCAAAAGACTAAGATAGGAGAAATGTTGGAAGTAATTTGTTTAAAAGAGAACTGGGGTTTTTGGTCAACAGTGGGATATGGCAATAAAAAATCTAATGTGATTTGGAACTGAATTATAGGCTCAATTCAGGACCTTTTTTTCTTCTCCCTCTGTACTATTTCACTTGAAAATTTCATCATCTCCCTTGGATTTAATTGCCATCTCTTTTCTATGATTTCACATACACCCATTATGCCTCAACTTCTCTGCTGACCTTCAATCTCACATCTGATGCTCTTTAGATATTTCAAACTATATGTCCAATAGATGTCTTCATCTCAACATGTTCAAAACTGAACTAATTATCTTTCCCCTTAAATTCTCTCCCCCTCCTAATCTCCTTATTACTTTCAAGAACACCATCATAATCCAAGTCCCTGAAGCTCATAAACTTGGGGTCTTTCTTTTCCTGCCCCACCATTTCTAAATTTCTAATCTGTAAATTGTCAAAGACCTGTTGTAACATCACCTTTGCAATATTTCTCCAATACTCTCTCTTTTCTCTTCTGATACAAGATATTATCCTTGTATAGGACCTAATCAACTCATACCTGAATACCAGCATGCTAATGTTTTTTTGTTTGTTTGTTTGTTTTTTGTCTCAAGACCCTCTCCACTCCAAAACAACCTCAATTCAACCACTAAGTGATTTTTTTTTCCTAAAGCACAGATCAGACAGTGTTATTCCCCATGTTCAGTAAAATGGGGTACCTTTCTGAGACTCCCAGAATCAAATACACAATACTTTGTTTGGCATTCCAAGCCTTTTATTGCTTCTATTGACCCATGCCCATCTTCCTTTCCAATCTTCTTACTCCTTAATCTTTTTTCACATGTCTTTGAACTGAGTAATATTGGCCTTCTTGATATACCTCAAACAAGACACTCCATCTTTCAATTTCAGGTATTTTATCTGACTTACCAATGCCTTAATTAGTTTTGGTCTTCTCCACTTACTGGCTTCCCTGACTTTCTTCAAGTCCCAACTAAACCCCCATCTTTTGCAGATAGCCTTTTCCTAGCCTCTTTATCTTTCTTTTAATTATCTTAGATTCCCCCCATATGTATCTTGTTTGTACATATTTGTTTATTTGTTGTCTCCTCTGTAAATTTTGAGACCTCGAAGAACAAAGATTATCTTTTGCTATTTCTTGCATCTTCAATATTTATTCACAATATCTAGCACAAAGTCAATGCTTAATGAATGTTTATTGACTGACTGAATTAAAAATATGCATAGTTTTCAAGAATGACCATCATAGCTCAGCTCCCTTTGTCCCGGCCCTTGTCCCATCCATGAGTTCTTCGCCAATCATGTATTTTGAGCAAGAGAACTAAGACAACCATTGTTCACTCTCTGGCATTTGCTAGCAATACTTCATGTCAGCGTTTCTTTCTCCTTCTCCTTTTCAACTACCCTTTATGTGTTGTCTTCTCTTGTAAGAATTAAGATCCTTGTGGGAAAGTATTATTTTCCTTTTATTTTGTCTGTATATTCTTGGCACTTACCATAAGATACTTACACTTACACTACTAGACTACTACACTGGTCTACTACTTACAATGTCTAGCACATTATAAACAATAATTTCTCATTGCCTTGATCTGATAATCCCACTTTTTATCTGACTTTATATTATATTAATTTGGGGCACAAAATATTAGGAAAAGCTTTGATATGATTGTGGGTGTTTAAAGTAAGGATAACCATGATAACAAAGGAAAACTGATTAAAAAAAACAGGGAATATTTAGTCTGAAGAAGAAAATACTTGGAATAGAGATATAACAGTTCTTTCTCATTATGTTAAAGGATGGCACGTGGAAGAAGAATTAGGCTTTTTTATTAACTCCAAAGGGCAGAACCAAAGGCAAAGGAAGAAGTTGCAAAGAGGCAAATTTAGGTTTAATGTAAAATGAGAAAAAAAAATCTTAGCCATTATAGTCTGAAAGTAGAATATTCTTAAATTAGGAGGCATTGTTTTTTTTTTTTAAACTAGAGATCTTCAAGTAAAGATTATAAACCACTTATTGCTTATAACCCAACAAGTGACTTCTAAAATCTTTTTTTTTAATTCTGATTTTCTCTTTCTATAACAATTATACTATTGACTATACAAGACAGCTATGAATATATTAATGTATGTAAAATTATGTGCATGTTAATTTTTAATCCTAAATGAAATGAGGACATGGATTATGCTTCATAGTCCTCATTCCAGATTTAGGTACATAATAGGTTCTTAATAATTAATATTTTGTTTATTGACAATTCCAGCTCTTTAGGGCAGGGTAGGGAGCCAGCTAAGTGAGAAGACAGATTCTAGTGATTGTACTGATTCTGGGAAAGGTTCAGAAAATCATCAGAAGGCAAATTAAAGAGCAGGATTGTTGAACTATAGTTTTAGACTTCAGAGGGTTTATTCACTCTCCTATTTGGGGCAGATAACCATGGGTCAAAGAGAAAGGCAGAGAGACAAGTCAACCCTTCTCTTTTTAGTAAATCTGGAAGAAAGATAGATTCCCTTAGAATACCTTTACGTAATATGAATATTGAGTGAGAAGCAAGCTTGCAGACATTCATCAGGTTTTAATTTTGCAGAAGACAGTTGGCACTAATCCCAATTTCACTTCATAAAGTATGTACTATGAGACTATCACTGTGCTAACAATATCTTTTAGCTCTGCATTCTCTACAACTGCATTTATTCTACAAAATTCTAAGCTAAGAGAGTTTTAAATGTTTCTTCATTTAAAGATAATGTGTGTGCACACATGCATGCATACATGCTCCTAATCTCCACAATGACATTGTCTGACTCATGAATTACTGGTGATCAGATGAGGTTAATGGCATGAACTAGAGACTTGGGCCATCCATTCTCAAAGCTTGTTATTAACCCTCAGTAAATGGATCTTGTTTTGTAATCCTGCCAAAGAGAGTCACATGCTTACACGGCACAGAAACTACTGCTGTGTAGGGAATAACAGCAATTCTGGAAAGAAAAATCTGCATGATCAAGTAATCTGAGTCAGAAGGATGGAAACTTCATGTTCTCTAACTGTGTTTGCAGGATCACTGTTTCTATACCGTTTTACCTGGCATGAATGTATGATTTACTTGAGATGTGTCATAAGAAACTATCCTTCTGCATTAGGAAAAAAATGGCCTGAAAATCAACACATTCGATGCTGATGCTGGTAATGAAAGAAACTTTTTGTGTGATTTAGGACAAGTCACTTTAATTCCTTTGAGTTTGTGTTAATTTATCTGTAAAATGAATTGAATGCATGCAAATTATTTCTAATCTTTCCATCCACCCATATCTAAAATTCTAACATCTAAAGTCCCTTCAAGTCCTAAAATCTAGATATTGAGTGTCCTAAAAGTCTTAATGTTGTTTAAAGCTTTAATAGCTGTTATTGCAATTAAATCAAACAATGATATGTCTCAATAAGCATATGATTTAACAGCTATTGCAACTACTAACACTTAAAACTACACTGACTGTTAGACTATCCCATATCATATGATTTCAAATATGTTATTTGAAATGTCTCAATTATATCCCAAAATTGAAAATTACAATATTCTTTATCCCCTTTGAAATAATTTGAGGAAAATGAACAGTCCACCCTATTTCTAAAATTTTATATAAATGTAAATTTTTTATTATTATCTGTGTTATTATTTTTCTCATATTTGATGAAGTTGAGAGAGAAAGTAAAACTTATGTTTGGACAAATTTCTATGTCTAAGTTTTACATATTGCTGAATAAGTTTTGCAAAGAATTTTACATGTATTATATTGCTTCATATTCCAGACAAGGAAGTGGGCTGAGAAAGATTTAAAGTAATTTTTCTGTGATCACACACCTAATATTTGGCATGAAATTCACACTTGTATTCCTGGTTCCAAGACCAGTTATCAGACTTATGGCCAAAATGGCGGCGTGGAGGCAGACAGGGGCTTGAGCTCTGTGTTTTCTCTCAGGACTTACTTCATGACAAGCCACAATAAAGATAACCCAGGATCTAGCAGCGTCCACATTAAAAGAACAAAGGGCCTGGAATACGATATTCCAAAAGGCTAAGGAACTTGGTATGCAACCAAGAACAACTTACCTAGCAAAAATGAACATTGTTTTCCAGGGAAGAAGATGGACATTTAGCGAAATAAATGGATCCCATCTATTCTTGATGAAAAAACCAGATCTACACAAAATGTTTGATCTTCAAATACAGAACTAAAGAGATTTCTAAAAATGTAAAAAGATATCTTGAGAATTATATTTTTGCCATAAAGATATGTAAAGAACACATATTTAATTTGTCCTAGAAACTAGAGGTGGAAAGGAAATTATATCATAAAAAAGGGTAAAGTGTGGTACTACATCTCATGAAGAGGCAAAGGTAACCTATTATATCTGAGAGAAAGAAAGGAGGGAGATGATACACTAAGTGTGTATCAATAGACATATTCGATTTATGGTGAAACTTCTTCCACTTCATTGAAAAGTGAGAGGGAAGGAGTAAACTAAGGGGAAAGGAATTCAGAAATTGTGAGGAAAAGGGGTAAAATAGGGGGAGGAAGTTTAAGGTGGGAGAGGGATACTAAAAAGGGAGGGCTGTGAAAAGCAAGTGGTGTTCACAAGTTTAATACTGGGTAGGGGGGTAGGAGGGAAGGAAAGGAGAAAAGCATAAGCAGGGGTTAACAGGATGGCAAGCAATATAGAATTAGTCATTCTAATCATAAATGTGAATAGGGTAAACTCCCCCATAAAGAGGAAGCAGTTAGCAGACTGGATTAAAAGCCAGAATCCTACTATATGTTGTTTACAGGAAACACACTTGAAACAGGGTGATACATTCAAAATAAAAGTAAAAGGGTGGAGCAGAATCTACTATGCTTCAGGTGAAGCCAAAAAAGCAGGGATAGCCATCCTCATCACAGATCAAGCAAAAACAAAAATTGATCTAATTAAAAGAGATAAGGAAGGGCATTATATCTTGCTAAAGGGTAGCATAGATAATGAAGCAGTATGAATATTAAACATATATGCACCATGTGGTACAGCATCTAAATTCTTAAAAGAGAAATTAAGAGAGCTGCAAAAAGAAATAGACAGCAAAACTATAATACTGGGAGATCTCAACCTTGCACTCTCCGAATTAGATAAATCAAACTACAAAATAAATAAGAAAGAAGTCAAAGAGATAAATAGAATACTAGAAAAGTTTGATATGATAGATCTTTAGCAAAAGCTAATTGGAGACAGAAAGGAGTAGACTTTCTTCTCAGCAGTTCATGGAACCTATACAAAAATGGATCTTATATTAGGACATAAAAACCTCAAAATCAAATGCAGTGAGGCAGAAATAATAAATGCATCCTTTTCAGACCACAATGCAATAAAAATTACATTTAATAAAAAGCTAGGGGAAGATAGACCAAAAAATAATTGGAAACTAAATAATCTTATACTAAAGAATGATTGGGTGAAACAGCAAATCATAGACATAATTAATAACTTCACCCAAAAAATGACAATAATAAGACATCATACCAAAAGCCAAAGCAGTAATAAGGGAAAGTTTTACATCTATAGAGGCCTACTAGCATAAAATAGAGAAAGAGAGGGTCAATGAATTAGGCTTACAACTAAAATTGCAAGAAAAGGAACAAATTTAAAAACCCCAGACAAACACAAAACTTGAAATTCTAAAAATAAAAGGTGAGATTAATAAAATTGAAAGTAAAAAAACAAAAAAAAAAAAAAAAAAAAACCTATTGAATTAAGTAATTAATAAAACTAAGTAATTAATTAATAATAATTAATAAAACTAAGAGTTGGTTCTATGAAAAAGCAACAAAATAGACAAACTCTTAGTAAATCTAATTTAAAAAAAGAAAAAAGAAAAAGCATATTGTTAGTCTTGAAAATGAAAAGGGAGAACTCACCACTAATGAAGAGGAAATTAGAACAATAGTTAGGAGCTACTTTGGCCAACTTTATGCCAATAAATTCGATAAATTAAATGAAATAGAAGAATACATTCAAAAACTTAACTTGCCCAGATTAACAGAGGAAGAAGTAAATAGTCTAAATAGTCCCATTTCAGAAAAAAAAATAGAACAAGCTATTAGCCAACTCCCTAAGAAAAAATCCCCAGGACCAGATGGATTTACATGTGAATTCTATGAAACATTTAAAGAATAACTAACTCCAATGCTGTATAAATTATTTGAAAAAAAAAAAAAAGGATTGAAGAAGTCCTACCAAATTCCTTTTATGACACAGACATGGTACTGCAACCTAAACCATGTAGATTGAAAACTGAGAAAGAAAACTATAGACCAATCTCCTTAATGAATATTGATGCTAAAATCTTAAATAAGATATTAGCAAAAAGATATCAGAAAATCATCCCCAGGATAATACACTATGGTCAAGTAGGATTTATGCCAGGAATGCAGGGCTAGTTTAATAT
This sequence comes from Sminthopsis crassicaudata, assembly GCF_048593235.1. NCBI lineage: Eukaryota > Metazoa > Chordata > Mammalia > Dasyuromorphia > Dasyuridae > Sminthopsis > Sminthopsis crassicaudata. Next base: position 459,009,570 of record NC_133618.1, on the reverse strand, counting down.
TAGGAAAACTATTAGTACAATTGACCATATTAATAATCAAATTAATAAAATCATATGATCATCTCAATAGATGCAGAAAAATATTTGATAAAATACAACACCCATTCCTACAAAAATGCTTGAGAGTATAGGAATAAGTGGACTATTCCTTAAAATAATAGGGAACATATATTTAAAACAGTCAGTAAACATCATATGTAATGGCAATAAATTGGAACCTTTCCTTGTAAGATCAGGAATGAAACAAGGCTGCCCACTATCACCATTACTATTCAATATAGTACTAGAAACACTAGCCTCAGCAATAAGAGCCAATAAAGAGATTCAAGGAATTAAAGTAAAAAATGAGGAAATCAAACTATTACTCTTTGCAGATGACATGACAGTATACTTAGAGAACCTCAAAGACTCTGCTAAAAGGCTATTAGAAATAATTCAGAACTTAACAAAGTTGCAGGATACAAAATAAATCCACATAAATCTTCAGCATTTGTATACATTACCAACACAATCCAACAACAAGAGATACAAAGAAAAATTCCATTCAGAATAACTGTCTATAAATACATATAAAATAAATATATATAAAATAAATATTTGTATAAAATATTTGGGAATATATCTACTAAAGTAAAGTCAGCAATTATTTGAGCAAAATTACGAAACACTTGCCACAAAAATAAAGTCACATTTAAATAATTGGAAAGACATTGAATGCTCTTGTACAGGCCAAGTGAATATAATTAAGATGACAATACCCCCTAAACTAATCTATTTATTCAGTGCTATACCAATCAGACTCCCAAGAAACTATTTTAATGACCTACAAAAAATAACAACATAATTCATATGGAACAACAAAAGGTCGAGAATTTCAAGGGAATTAATGGAAAAAAAATAATAAATGAAGGTGGTCTAGCTGTACCTGATCTAGAACTACATTATAAAGCAGCAGTCACCAAAACCATTTGGTATTGGCTAAGAAATAGAATAGTTGATCAGTGGCATAGGTTAGGTTCACAGGGCAAGATAGTGAATAAAAATAGCAATCTAGTGTTTGACAAACCCAAAGATCCCAACTTTTGGGATAAGAATTCATTATTTGACAAATACTTCTGGGAAAACTGGAAATTAGTATGGCAGAAACTAGGCATGGACCCACATTTAACACCACATACTAAGATAAGATCAAAATGGATCTAAGATTTAGGCATAAAGAACGAGATCATAAATAAATAAGAGGAACATAGGATAGGCTACTTCTCAGACTTGTGGAGGAGGAAGGAATTTGTGTCCAAAGGAGAACTAGAGACCATTATTGATCACAAAATAGAAAATTTTGATTACATCAAATTAAAAAGTTTTTGCACAAACAAAACTAATACAAACAAGATTAGAAGGGAAATAACAAATTGGGAAAACATTTTTACAGTTAAAGGTTCTGATAAAGGCCTCATCTCCAAAATATACAGAGAATTGATTTTCTACATTTGAAAAATGGTCAAAGACTATGAATAGACATTTTTCAGATGATGAAATTAAAACTATTACCACTCATATGAAAGAGAGTTCCAAATCACTATTGATCAGAGAAATGCAAATTAAGACAATTCTGAGGTACCACTACACACCTGTCAGATTGGCTAAGATGACAGGAACAAATAATGATGAATGTTGGAGGGGCTGTGGGAAAACTGGGACACTGATGCATTGTTGGTGGAGTTGTGAAAGAATCCAACCATTCTGGAGAGCAATCTGGAATTATGCCCAAAAAGTTATCAAAATGTGCATACCCTTTGACCCAGCAGTGCTACTACTGGGCTTATATCCCAATGAAATACTAAAGAAGGGAAAGGGACCTGTATGTGCCAAAATGTGGCAATCCTTTTTGTAGTGGCTAGAAACTGGAAGATGAATGGAAGTCCATCAATTGGAGAATGGTTGGGTAAATTATGGTATATGAATGTTATGAAATATTATTGTTCTGTAATGACCAACAGGAGGAATACAGAGAGGCTTGGAGAGACTTACATCAACTGATGCTGAGTGAAACAAGCAGAACTAAGAGATCGTTATACACTTCAACAATGATACTGTATGAGTATGTATTCTGATGGAAGTGGATATCTTCAACATAGAGAAGAGCTAATCCAATTCCAATTGATCAATGATGGACCGAATCAGCTACATCCAGAAAAGGAACACTGGGAAATGAGTGTAAATTGTTAGCATTTTGTTTTTCCTTTTTCTTCCCAGATTATTTTTACCTTCTGAATACAATTCTTCCTTTGCAACAACAACAACAAAATTCAGTTCTGCACATATATATTGTACCAAGCATATACTATAAGACATTTAATATGTATGGGAATGCCTGCCATCTAGGGGAGGGGATGGAGGGAAGGAGGGGAAAAATTTGGAACAGAAGGGAGTACAAGGGATAATACTGTAAAAAAATTACCTATGCATATGTCTTGTGAAAAAAATGTTATAATTATAAAATTAATAAAAAATAGACCAGTTATCCGTGCCAGCTAACTGATCTTTTGCTACTATTATCCTGTAGTTGATCTCTTATGTATATTGCTCAGGTGGATAAAATAACTGCTTCTTAAAATTGAATAAGCATATTGATATATTTTAGAGTTTAGTGTGTTCATTCATCTGTAGTGTGATTCTGTTCAGAATTCTAAGTGGTTACTAATGTTATATTTAACACATGTTTTTGAAACATAAGTTTCTCAATTTACTTTGACAAGCTTTACTGGAATGAATGAAAAATGCAATATGCTTCAATAATTGCAAAGGTGAATTGAAAAACTGGAGACCTCATATTAATTACTCAGGAAAAATGGAAGTCAAAATTTATCACTAATTATAGGACAAATGTAATTTATCTAATCATAGGCAGAAGTTGAAAACTTGATTACTAAACATAAATAAGGTGACAATTCTCAAAGAGGTTCGACACTGTGGACCCAAAACATAAGAGAAAAAGACATATTTCAGAATTGTGGAGAAGAGGAAAGCAGAGAAGGGAATGTGAAGGAAGGGGAAGAAAGGGCGGGGAGAAACAAAATATACTGCACTTTTACCTGGTGCTGCAGAGAGATGAAGAAGGAAAAGAATCATGAAAATCAGCTTTTTGCTAACTCTGGGATAAAAGTTGCCATCTTTTTCCTAAACAAGCCTGATACTATTTCTGCTTAAAACTTTAGATAAGCCTGAAGTTAGAAAGTACATACTAAGATCAGAGGAAGACCTTGGAAGTATAGAGAATCAGAGAATATGTCCAATGAATCAACTAGTTTGCTTGAGCTGTAGCCAAGCATGCCATGAACAAGCTTAGCAGTAGAACTTGCATCTATCAAGGAATTTTCATTGAAGTTCCTTAAAGGAAAAAGAAGACAGCAATATTTATTGTTTCAGAATTATGAGTTACCCTGAGCATGTAACTTTTCTTCACTGATGTGTTTTGCTGTAAATCTTCTATACATGTCCACAGTTCCTGAAGACATTACTTTACAAACATATTTATGTAAAGTGTATGATATATTTATGTGTATGTGTGATATTACTAGTTTGACTTTCTTTTTATTGGTAAATACATTGTGATATTTTAGATCTAACAGATTGTCATTATGAGTTTCTGGATTTCTGAAAGCAGAAACATTATTGAGATGTAAAGAGCAATAGTGGTTAATGGAGAGTGTATATTCCCTTATATGTTTAACCTTTGAACCTGAAAAAATCTGAGAATATTTGCATAGTAGTAGTGGTCTTATTCTGGGAACCCATACCTAGCTGACTGATGGTGGTTTAGGGAAAGCAAACCATTCCAAAGTGAGCATCCATTTGAGGTCCACATTATGAATGTCATGCAGATATCCTAGCATTTCTTTGCATGATCTATATTGATCATTATATCCAGCTACCTTAAAGATAACTTATCTATATATTCTGATGTTAGTGGATTTATTTTAATCATCACCTAAAATGCTTTACTTCAGAATGTAAATGCAAGTTACTCAAATTATTTTACATACTAAGAAAAAATGAGTAAACCAAGAGTGCTGATCTGAGTCAAAAGATTTATGATAATTTTAAAGCAATATAATTATCTTTTCCATGCAGCTTACTTAACAATTTCAAAATTGATAATACAGAGGTTTTTTAATATCCAAAAGACTTTTTCACTATCAATTTTGCTCCTTAGCTACTTAAGTTTCCTACTAGAGCTTTTGATTTTGTTGTCATTTTTGTTCAATTACTATCTGGAAATACTTTTATGTAAATTAGAATTAATTAGCTAATTTTAAAAAGTAGTTCCTGACTTTTATATTTTTCTCATCAATTAGTGCACCGAAGAGGGTCTTCCCTTATGATATTACTTTCAACCACTTCTCTCTCTTTCCCTCCCTTCATAACTCCCTCTTCACCTCTCCTCTTCTCTCTCTCTCTCTCTCTCTCTCTCTCTCTCTCTCTCTCTCTCTCTCTCTCTTTCTCTCTCTCTCTCTTCCCTCTTTCATCCTTATCAGTTAGCCCAACATTTAGCACATAATTGTGAATTATCCTTAATTTTTAAAGAAAATCTATGGCATATTTACATTGGGTTAAAATAGTAGTGAGAGGGGCAGAGCCAAGATGGCAGAGAAGAAACACACGTCTCTGTGAACGTCCTCACTCCCTCACAACCAATTAGATAAATTAAGTCTCAGAATTAGCTCAGGACTGATAGATACCATAAGGACTGGAAGCACGACTTACCAGCTGAAGAGAATCTGGAGTTTCAACAGGAAAGGTCAGTTCCCAGGGGAGGAAGAAGAGAGACCAGCACAGATGGCTGGGTGCTCGCATACTGCGCCCATTGCGCTGGGAGGGGCTCTGGGATCAAAGAAGCCACTGAGGTAAAGGAATCTGGCACAGGCTGTTAGCTCTTCTCTGCTAATTATTTAGCAGTTCAGAAGAGAAAGCCAAAATATTTTAAAACTCAGATTAGATTTTCCCCGGACCCTGGAGGTGACTCAGCAGATCACAGCACCAGGGGGTGTGGCCTCAGCTACCTCCTGAGAATAGTTAAGAGATTGACAAGTGGGTGGATACGGCCCAAGGCAACACACACTGCCTAGCTTAGCTGGAGGGAGTGGAACTCAGCTCCAGGAAGTCCCAGAGAAGCAGAACCTTTGAACTAGGGACTGTGGATTCTGGCAGACACTTCCAGTTTGAGCACAGGGGCTTTTCACGTCACCTGCTGCAGACATCCACGCCCCACCCGGACACATAGGCTGGGCTCTGTGCTGCCTTTACTGTTCATCGCCCTCGGGCACAGCAGTGCTAATCACCTCTGAGGCACTTCCAGGGAGGGAGTGGGGAACTCTCTCCCAGAGCTCTATCTTAGCTCAGGCGCAGGAGCTGCTGCATCCATCCGGTCTGGGAGGAAGCTGGTAAAGAAGTAAATAAATAATTTCCTTCCCCAGGGACAGACCCCAAAAGATTTTTTAAATATGAGCAAAAAAGCCAGAAAAACCATAGATTCCTTCTACACAGAGAAAGAGCGGGTATCCAACCGCGAGGAAGTTAACAGCAGAGAGACAGCAGATAACAACCTAAAGGGGAACGATTCCTGCCTCCCATCACATAACTCTCTCCTAGAAGAAACTCTTAAAAAATTAAGGGAGTTTGAAGAAAAATGGGGAAAGGAAAGGGAAGCTATGATAGAGAATAACAACGTCCTGAAATTGGAGTTGGAAAAAATAAAGAATTCACAGGACATGCAGGGAAACAAAATTTATGAATTAGAAAAGGTTAAAAGAACACAGGAAAGTAGGATTTCTGAATTGGAAAAGATAAAAAAGTCTCAAGAAAATAGAATTTCTGAATTGGAAAAAGAAAATAATTCTCAAAAAAAAATTAGGGAAATGGAAAAAAATTCAATAGAGCAAAATAATTCATTTAAAAACGAAATTGGGCATTTACAAAAAGAACTAAAAACTGTGAAAGAAGAAAATAACTCCTTAAAAGTCAGGATGGAACAAATAAAAATGAACAATTCACAGAGAACCCAAGAATCAGTCAAACAAAACAAAAAAAAAAAAAATGAGAAGCTGGAGAACAATGTCAAATACTTACTGGGAAAATCTATAGACCTGAAAAATAGATCTAGGAGAGATAATCTGCGGATTATTGGACTTCCAGAAAACTATGACCAAAAAAAGAGCCTAGATTCTATTTTACAGGAAATTATCAAAGAGAACTGTCCAGAGATAATAGAAACAGAAGGGAAAGTAGATGTGGAAAGAATTCATCGAACTCCTTCTGAAATAGACCCTAAAAAAAGAACACCACGGAATATTGTGGCTAAGCTGCAGAATTACCACACAAAGGAGAAAATCCTGCAAGCAGCTAGAAAAAAACAATTTAAATACCAAGGTGCCACAATAAGGGTCACCCAAGATCTGGCTGCCTCCACATTAAAAGATAGAAGGGCCTGGAACCTGATATTCCGTAAGGCAAAAGATCAAGGACTGCAACCAAGAATGAACTACCCAGCTAAGTTTAGCATCTTTTTCCATGGAAGAAGATGGTCATTCAATGAAACAGAGGAATTTTATATGTTTCTAAGAAAAAAACCAGACTTAAACAAAAAATTTGATCTACATCCACAAGACTGAATAGAAACAGAAAAAGGTACACAGAACCCTTGAGAACTGTAACTCTGTTATGGGTATATAAAAAGTACTCAAGGATAATTTGATTTTACTGATATAAAAGAAAAAAAGGGGGGTGTAGTAAAGGGAAGGAGGTCGGTTCAGAAAAAGGGGAAGGAATGATAAAAAGAGGGAAACTACATCCCAGGAAGAGGCATAGAAAATACACCATATCTGAGGGAACTTAGTGAGGGGGAGAATCATTGTGTGAATCTTACTCTCATCAGAAGAGGCTCAAAGAGTAAATAATTAACATATTTGTTTTTCAGAGAATTTTCTCTCACCTCATTAAAAGGGGGGAGAGGAAAAGGGAAAAGGAAAAGGAGAATAAGTGAAGGGACTTGGAGGGAGGGGGGAGGGATCCTAAAAAAAAAAAAAAAAAAGAGGGATGGTTGCGTGTCACAAGGGGGGTCTGTAAATTAAATATCGGGGAGGGGGATCAGGGGGGTCAAGGGAAAAAAGCATAATCTGGGGATAATACGATGGCAGGAAATACAGAATTAGTAATTTTAACTGTAAATGTAAATGGGATGAACAATCCCATCAAACGGAGATGGATAGCAGATTGGATCAAAAAGCAGAACCCTACAATATGTTGTCTACAGGAAACACACTTAAAGCAGGGAGATACATACAGAGTAAAGGTAAAAGGTGGGAATAGAGCCTATTATGCTTCAGGTAAAGCCAAAAAAGCAGGGGTAGCTATCTTTATCTCAGATCAAGCAAAAGCAGAAATACATCTCGTTAAAAAAGATAAGGAAGGAAACTATATCCTGCTGAAAGGTAGCATAAATAATGAAGCCATATCAATACTAAACATATATGCACCAACTTTCTAAAGGAAAAGTTAAGAGAACTGCAAGAAGAAATAGACAGTAAAACTATAATAGTGGGAGATCTCAACCTTGCACTCTCAGATTTAGACAAATCAAACCACAAAACAAACAAGAAAGAAATTAAAAAAGTAAATAGAACATTAGAAAAACTAGGTATGATAGACCTTTGGAGAAAACTGAATGGCAATAGAAAGGAATATACTTTCTTCTCAGCAGTTCATGGATCCTATACAAAAATTGACCATATATTAGGACATAAAGATCTCAAAATTAAATGTAGGAAGGCAGAAATAATAAATGCCTTCTTCTCAGATCACAATGCAATAAAAGCTACATTCAGTAAAAAGTTAGGGGTAAATAGACCAAAAAGTAATTGGAAACTGAATAATCTTATCTTAAAGAATGACTGGGTGAAAGAGCAAATTATAGAAACAATTAACAATTTCACCCAAGATAATGACAATGATGAGACATCATATCAAAATATTTGGGATGCAGCTAAAACAGTAATAAGGGGAATTTTTATATCTTTAGAGGCTTATTTGAAGAAAATAGAGAAAGAGAAGATTAACGAATTGGGCTTACAACTTAAAAGGCTAGAAAAAGACCAAATTTTAAACCCCCAACCAAAAATTAAACTTGAAATACAAAAATTAAAAGGAGAAATCAATAAAATTGAAAGTAAAAAAAACTATTGAATTAATAAATAAAACCAAGAGTTGGTTTTATGAAAAAGCCAATAAAATAGATAAACCTTTGGTAAATTTGATCAAAAAAAAAAGAAAGAGGAAAATCAAATTGATAGTCTTACAAATGAAAAGGGGGATCTTTCCACCAATGAAGAGGAAATTAGAGAAATAATAAGGAGTTACTTTGCCCAACTTTATGCCAATAAATTTGATAACTTAAGTGAAATGGATGACTTCCTCCAAAAATATAGGCTCCCTAGATTAACAGAGGAGGAGATAAATTGCTTAAATAGTCCCATTTCAGAAAAAGAAATAGAACAAGCTATTAGCCAACTCCCCAGGAAAAAATCCCCAGGGCCAGATGGATTCACATGTGAATTCTACCAAACATTTAAAGAACAATTAGACCCCAATGTTATATAAATTATTTATAAAAATAGGGGATGAAGGAGTCCTACCAAACTACTTTTATGACACAGATATGGTACTGATACCTAAACCAGGTAGATCGAAAACTGAGAAAGAAAATTATAGACCAATCTCCTTAATGAATATTGATGCTAAAATCTTAAATAAGATATTAGCAAAAAGACTTCAGAAAATCATCTCCAAGATAATACACTATGATCAAGTAGGATTTATTCCAGGAATGCAGGGCTGGTTTAATATTAGGAAAACTATTAATATAATTGACCATATTAATAATCAAATTAATAAGAACCATATGATCATCTCAATAGATGCAGAAAAAGCATTTGATTAAATCCAACATCCATTCCTACTAAAAACTCTTGAGAGTATAGGAATAAATGGACTATTCCTTAGAATAATCAGGAGCATATATTTAAGACCTTCAGTAAGCATAATATGCAATAGAAATAAACTGCAACCTTTCCCAGTAAGATCAGGAGTGAAACAAGGTTGCCCACTATCACCATTACTATTCAATATAGTACTAGAAACGCTAGCCTCGGCAATAAGAGCCGAGAAAGAGATTCAAGGAATTAGAGTAGGAAATGAGGAAATTAAACTATCACTTTTTGCAGATGACATGATGGTATACTTAGAGAACCCCAAAGACTCTGCTAAAAAGCTACAAGAAATAATTCAAAATTTCAGCAAAGTGGCAGGATACAAAATAAATCCACATAAATCCTCGGCATTTTTATATATCACTAACAAAATGCAACAGCAAGAGATACAAAGAGAAATTCCATTCCAAACAAATGTTGAGAGTATAAAATATTTGGGAATCCATCTACCAAAGAAAAGTCAGGAATTATATAAGAAAAATTACAAAACACTTGCCACAAAAATAAAATCAGATTTAAATAATTGGAAAGACATTCAATGCTCTTGGATAGGCCGAGTGAATATAATAAAGATGACAATACTCCCCAAACTAATCTATTTATTTAGTGCTATACCAATCAGACTCCCAAGAAACTATTTCAATGACCTAGAAAAAATAACAACAAAATTCATATGGAAGAATAAAAGGTCGAGAATTGCAAGGGAACTAATGAAAAAAAACTCAGAGGAAGGTGGTCTAAGTGTACCTGATCTAAAGCTATATTATATAGCAGCAGTCACCAAAACCATTTGGTATTGGCTAAGAAATAGACCGGTAGATCAGTGGAACAGATTAGATACAAAGGACAAAAAAGGGTACATCTATAGCAATCTAATCTTTGACAAACCCAAAGATTCCAACATTAGGGATAAAAATTCATTATTCGGAAAAAACTGTTGGGAAAACTGGAAATTAGTATGGCAGAAATTAGATATGGATCCACACTTAACACCATATACCAAGATAAGATCAAAATGGATCCATGATTTAGGCATAAAGAGGGAGATAATAAATAGATTAGAGGAACAGAGGATAATCTATCTCTCAGACTTGTGGAGGAGGAAGGAATTTATGACCAGAGGAGAACTAGAGATCATTATTGATCACAAAATAGAAGATTTTGATTACATCAAACTAAAATGTTTCTGTACAAATAATACTAATGCAAACAAGATTAGAAGGGAAGTAACAAATTGGGAAAATATTTTTAAAAACAAAGGTTCTGACAAAGGTCTCATTTCCAAAATATATAGAGAACTGACCCTACTTTATAAGAAACCGAACCATTCTCCAATTGATAAATGGTCAAAGGATATGAACAGACAATTCTCAGAGGAAGAAATTGAAACTATATCCACTCACATGAAAGAGTGTTCCAAATCACTATTGATCAGAGAAATGCAAATTAAGACCACTCTGAGATACCACTACACACCTGTCAGATTGGCTAAGATGACAGGAACAAATAATGATAAATGTTGGAGGGGATGTGGGGAAATTGGGACACTAATACATTGCTGATGGAGTTGCGAAAGAATCCAGCCATTCTGGAGAGCAATCTGGAATTATGCCCAAAAAGTTATCAAACTGTGCATACCCTTTGACCCAGCAGCGCTACTACTGGGATTATATCCCAAAGAAATACTAAAGAGTGGAAAGAGACATATATGTGCCAAAATGTTTGTGGCAGCTCTTTTTGTTGTAGCTAGAAACTGGAAGATGAATGGATGTCCATCGGTTGGAAAATGGTTGGGTAAATTGTGGTATATGAAGGTTATGGAATATTATTGCTCTGTAAGAAATGACCAGCAGGAGGAATACAGAGAGGCCTGGAGAGACTTAAATTAACTGATGCTGAGTGAAATGAGCAGAACCAGAAGATCACTGTACACTTCAACAACAATACTGTATGAGGATGTATTCTGATGGAAGTGGAAATCTTCAACATAAAGAAAAACCAACTCACTTCCAGTTGATCAATGATGGACAGAGGTAGCTACACCCAGAGAAGAAACACTGGGAAGTGAATGTAAATTGTTAGCACTAATATCTGTCTGCCCAGGTTGCATGTACCTTCGGATTCTAATGTTTATTGTGCAACAAGAAAATGATATTCACACACATGTATTGTACCTAGACTATATTGTACCACATGTAAAATGTATGGAATTGCCTGTCATCGGGGGGAGGGAACAGAGGGAGGTGGGGTAATTTGGAAAAATGAATACAAGAGATAATATTATAAAAAATATATATATATAATAAAAAAATTAAAAAAAAAATAGTAGTGACAGGTGATTTCTTTATTTGAACATGAATTAAATTTAAGTGAGACAATTATGCAAAGTCACCAGCCTTTCTCTCTCTTCTAGACTCATCAAAGTCCATGGTGAGGGCTCAAGTTAAAGAGACTGGGGATGGCCTGAAATGCAGTGGATTCTTGGTATCTTTACTGTCTTTCCAAGCTCTAAGAAGCCCTCCACTGTGTCTGCATTAGTAGTTTTCATGGTCATTAAAACAAATTGTTTTCATCCACTTATTCTGAGAAGAAAAATCTTCACATGTTTGGGAGAGACACCCCCCCAATGGACTAATAGATTTGATGTCTGCTGGTTATTCTTAGCCTGGTTTAGCCAACTGCCAATATGGGTTTACCAGAGTATGTTTATTGTGCATTCTTTAGTTTCTTGGAGCCACAGGTGTGAGTTGACTTCTAAAACCCTCAGACTAATTAACAAATCTAGCCTCTGAATTAGTTCTGGATTGGCAGAACCCATGAATATTGGGATTGCAACAAATTACCAAAAGAAGATAATTTTGAAAATCTCCAGAAAAGGTCTGTTTCAATTGGGCACAGAGAGAGGCAGGCCAAGCTGGAGCAGGCTGACCAAGTGCAGGAAGTGCAGGTCCAGGGTGGTTTGGGCTCTGTGTGCCAGAGAATCTATGGAGGGGAATCTTGTCAGAAAGGAGAGTATGTCATTTCTCTTCCATCTTGGGCCCATCCCCCTTCCCATCTGCTCATTCACTTTTTATGCTCACCAATTACCCAACTATCTCTCTTTTCAATGTTGCTTGCTTACATTTTATTCTGCTTCTTGTTTGTTTGCTTTTTACTGGTTTGATTTGATTTTTCTTGTGTAGCACAATACTTGTATAAATATATATGTATGTATATATTGGATTTAACATATATTTCTACCATGTTTAACAGATATTGGACTACTTGCCATGTAGGGTAGGGCATGGAGGGAAAAAGGGAAAATTAGAACACAAAGTTTTGCAAGGGCTAATTTTAAAGAATTATTCAAGCATATGCTTTGAAAAACAAAAAAGATGTAATAAAAAAGTGAATGAAGAATCCCAAAATAAGCTTGGCAATTCCTCACGCCAGAAGTACTAGTCTTCCCTGAATACCCTCATAGATTCTAGCCTATGGTAAATGTTTAAGAAATCATTATTGATTGACTACTTCCATTTGAACAGTGTTCATTTCATATAAACTGAACTATTAGTTATTTCTTATTTTTATCATCAGTACCTTTTCACAACCTATGAAAAACATAACTCTGGAAATCATACCCTTGATATTCTACTTTCTGAATCCCAACTGGAATACCATCTTCTCTAGCAAACCTACTATAATCTCTTTGAATTTTCATTTTCTTCTGAGCAATGTTTAGAATATAAGATATCAGGAAATTTCTGCTATGTATATTAATACATTAAGATCTAGGTCCTTGACATTTGTTAGTGAAAAAGCTTTTTACTAAAAAGCAAAACTTAACTATAGAAAAAATTATCAGAGTTATAATAGCAGAAAAATCTCTGCTTTTTTAGTCCTTTTTATAATTCTATGGATTTTTCAAATAAATAAGATTATAGCAGTCTGGGCTGTAGACAGAATTTCTGACTATCATCACTAGTCTAATCTCCTTACTCTGATTTCTCTCTAGTATATGAATTTTTTTCCATTTCCATATAAAACTACTCCCAAAAGGAGGACCTGCTTTCCAACTACCAGGTTAAATGATGTGATCATCCTAATAAGTGCCAGAAATTGAACTTGAAGTCAATCATCTAATTCCAAGTCCAGTATTGTTTTTACTGTTAAAGAGGAGATGTTCAAAGAGATAGTTGCATTGAAATGTCATTTTAACTGGTTAGTGAAGGACTTTGACCTTCATTAAAGACATTTTAGTCATCAATGAAATAGAGAGAAAGAAGGGAGGATATCCCTAACACTTCTGAAATCACCAAATCCATCACCATGAAGAGAGAAGGTAAAGAAAGGAGCTAGGAGCAGAAAAAAGGAAATCAGGAAATAGAATTGAATTTAAATAGTTAAACAGCCACACATCTCCCTATCCAATACAGCCTAGCCCTGACTTTTCTGAGTCATTAAACCTTCCAATTGCCATGTAGGTAACTTTCCTGAGCTTAGCTACAGTCATCAGAGAAAGAAAATGTACCCTAACAGAAATGTGTACAGACAGCAGCAAAAGTGTGTGTGTGTGTGTGTGTGTGTGTGTGTGTGTGTGTGTGTGTGTAGAGCAGAAATAGATCATACCAGCCTTTGTTTTTACATACTCCTATCAATTGATGTTGCTTTAATGGGGAGGGAAAACTACAAAATCTGCTAGAGTAACTATAAGCTTGGAAGAGACTGATATATTCAAATGCTGCTCTTTGTAGTGTTTTTCCTTGAGGAAAGTTTGCTTAATATCTCCACAAAAGAAGAAAACACCTTTATCCCTTTTTTAATAGGCAAGAGACCATTGGAATGTTACAGGGAATAGAGAAGCTAGTATATTGGGATGGATGGAGAACAGAACTGGAAAAGGAAGAGATAGTTGTTCTTTACTTAGAGCTGATTTTGACCATTCCACTTTAGTCCTCTTGTGTTTACCTGTGTATATCCCTGAAAAATATGCTTCTATATTAAAATCCTATTTTTTCATAGATTGCTGCAAAATTAGAGATTTTATTAAAAAAAGAAACCTAAGAGAGGTGAAAAATGTACTCAAGTGCAGTAAAATTACATTTAAAAGACAACCAATGCACCTGATGTTTAGTCCAAACTCTGGCCTAGATTAGCATTGGACATATCATTTCACAAAGGGGTAAGAGTGCTAGATTTGGCATTAGAGGATCCTGTCAATTCCTATTTTTGGGACACTGATCAAGTTTCTCATTCTCTCTTGGTCTCAATTTCCTAAAATGAGGATTGGACCAGATCAGAGATTCTTAAATAGTTTTGTCATGTAACTCTTTGGCAGTTTGCTAACACTTAGGATCTTATTCTCAGAATGATGCTTTTAAATAAATGGAGGAAATGTTAAATTTCAGATGGAAATAATTTTCTCCCACCACGTTTACAAACTCCCTAAAGTAAATCCATAGAACCATTGGAGTTCCACAGACCTCATCTGGATTTAGAAGCCTTGGAATAAATGATCTGATCCCTTCCAGTTTTAAATTTGTGATCCCATGATCTTCCTTTGCAAAATTAAGTACTTGACTTTTATGAACTCTAAAATCATTTTCAATAATAACCTGAGTGTTCTCTGTTCTTAAATTCCTTTTAGCTCTAACATCTTAGTATAAAATAACATTTTTACACTGATTTGCTCAAATAAGATGCAAATATACTTACGACACATCCCAGAATATCAAAGCTTAGTGGTTGAATTATGTTTATGTCTGTAATAATAGCTTAGAGGTCTAAAGAAGAGCAGCATGTTAACAAAACACAATGATATGAAAAGTCTCTTAGTTTCATCTTTTCCCCAGCCCTCCACAGCATCTGCCTTTGGTTGTTTAAACTGTGTTACTAAGCAGTTTGGGGATACCACTCTCTTTTAGAAATGAACAGATTGATCCAGACTGAGAAAAAGAAAAGATAGAGCAGCAGAAAGAAGGAAAAAATTCAATAGACAACAAACATTTGAGAATCAATTTTTTTGGAATTCCCAGTTGAGAAACCTTAATCCTTTTGAAAAAAATAATCTTTAGACCAGATTTCCTTATTCTAAGGTCTTTGAACACACACACACACACACACACACACACACACACACACACACACACACACACCACACATAAAAACTACTTTTCAAAATAGTTTTTGTTGCAAATGCATGTATTTGATCTTATTAAAGAATTTTATTCTGAGATGAGGTCTAATAACTGCAATACACTTCCAAAATGTCCAGGATACCCAAAAAATTCTAAGAATCTCTGCTTAAGTAAACAGCAATGATATTAATAACAATGGCACAGATACTCCACTCAAGCCCAATCTCTTGGGAGTTACTACAAATAAGGGAAGTGAGAGTCATGATGATGTCTCACCAGGATTTTTCATGTCTTTATATCACTATGATAACTTTGAAGGTTTAACAGGTATCCTAAAATGCTGAACAAATGGGCTTTGCTAATATTACTCCAGGCTGGATGATGAAACTCTTTTAATAAATCTGAGGGAAAAAAAAAAGAAAGAAAAAGGTTACTAAGGAAAATGGAATAAATGTATATCTTTTATATTCAAATATCACAAAAAATACACTATACAAAAATGAAATTTGTGTAAAACAAATGTGTTTAGTGAAGATGATACTGACCACAAAAGTAGGCAAATTAAAAGATTGTATGATATGGGTTGAAAACCTTAATCTCTTATGTGATAGTATTAGGTATGGCAAATCATTTTTTTAAAAATGGAAACAAGTCACCAACTATAAGCAAGGACTTCATACTGCATTTTGTCAACAATGTTCTCAACTCTAAGAAACAGTATGTGCTTATAAATTCAGAGCAACAACAAAAATTAATGTCATTCTTAAGCTTAAATTAAATGAAATAAGAAATGATATGGGGGCACAATTATCTTCTCGATAGGCAAAAGGCACTGAGGTCATTGTAATTCTTCATGTGATACTAAATATAAAAGTCATAATAATAATAGAGGACAAAGATATTACCCATGTTTTAAACAATTTAACACTCTTAAACTGAAATTTTGAAAATGTCTCTTTTTTCAGTTTGATCTCATGAATGCAACTAGTAAACCAATCATAACAAAATAGAATACTTGAAGGGTTT
This sequence comes from Sminthopsis crassicaudata, assembly GCF_048593235.1. Taxonomy (NCBI): domain Eukaryota; kingdom Metazoa; phylum Chordata; class Mammalia; order Dasyuromorphia; family Dasyuridae; genus Sminthopsis; species Sminthopsis crassicaudata. The sequence continues at coordinate 458,993,384 of NC_133618.1, read as the reverse complement.
GGGAAGAACAGTAATGTGCCTCAATCAAATAATATCTTTCACAGTGTTTCACTGTATTGGCTATATTTCACAAAATATAAAGATATTTTAGAACCTATATACAGCTGTGCTTGTGGCAACCATTGTCATGGTAAGGAAAAGGTAAATAATCCATCAGTATCCCCATGGTACCATCAAGACCATTTAAAGACAAAAAGAAACATTTTAAAATAAATTTGCAAAACAAAATCAAAGCAGAAATTCTAGATTGTTTTGATCATCAATTAAATGCAAAAGTTAAATTAAAGATGAGACAAAGCATCAATAACTTGCAAAGAATAAAATAAACAATTTAAATTTGCTTGAAATAATATATAGTGAGGAAGCTGGGGCTGATGGATCTCTTGAATTTAGATGGACTTCATTGTTATTGTATTCTCATTCAGTCTGGCATTAATATGAAGAGACTCCTGGCAAGGGGAGGAGCAGTACCAGATACCCTAAAGAGGGGAGAATTGGCTCAGATCATAAATGTGCATTATGTTAACCTGTCATGTTAAGCAGTAATGGATAGGATTCATTAGTAGCTTCTTCATTTTTACACTGGAGAGCCAGAGAGATCCACTCTTTTAAAATAAATCAATCTAATATTTTAAAATAGGGGCTTGAAAAGTACACATATCATGGGGCAAAACAAATGAGCAAAGAAGGAAGATATGTAAAAGTTCTAGTGAGCTATATGATTACAAGAAGTTCAACCCATAACATAAACTGTATTTAATCAAAGATTGAATGTATATTCACAATGCAAAACTGGAGCAATAAGATATGATTCAACATTATTGGTTCTAATTCCCCAATGTGGTAGTATATAAGTTACCAGCTAGAAACTATACTAGACATATACATAGACACACACTCTTGTATGTACGTGTGTGTGTATGTGTGTGTGTGTGTGTGTGTGTGTGTGTGTGTGTGTGTGTGTGTGTATGTGTGGATCTCTCATGGTGGGCTTAAAAAACAAATGAAAACTTTGGCTTTTTTCGCTAGCAGCTCCTATAACATCTCTAACATTGAAGTATGCAATTTAAAAGCTTCAACTTTCTCATATTTCTTTGGGAAATAACCATTTTGATAACAAAATTAAAACATTGTAAAGAGAATAATTAATGGCACAAAATTTAATAGATAATGAAGGCAAAGAAAACAGTTTATTCTGGTATTATTTGTTTAAGGTGAGATGATTTGAGTCAGCCTCATTTCCTTAAAACATACATATCACTATATTACCCAAAATGAAATAAAATAAAAATGACTGAATCCTTCAGGAATTTGCTCAATATTTTACTATTCACATCTGTGGTGTTCCATTTCAAAAAAACTAAAAGCATATAAAAAGATCGATATTGTCTAGGTGTTGATTGTCTGGGTGCCTCCAGAATGCATGTATACATCCACGGAGAGAGACAGAGATAGAAACAGAAAAGGATACATGTGTTTATGTGTGTGTGTGTGTGTTTGTGTGTATGTGTGTGTTTGTGTGTATGTGTGTTCCTTCTTCTATCCCCTCCCTAGATGGTAGGCAGTCTTGTACATGTTAAACATATTAAAGTATATCTTAGATACAATATATGTGTGCAGATCCATACAGTTATCTTGTTGCACAAGAAAAATTGGATTTAGGAGGTAAAAATAACCTGGGAAGAAAAATAAAAATGCAAGAAGTCCACATTCATTTCCCAGTATTCCTTCTCAAGGTGTAGCTGATTCTGTCCATCACTAATTAATTGTAACTGAATTGGATCTTCTCTTTGTTGAAGATATCCACTTCCATCTGAATTCATCCTCATACAGTATTGAATTTGAAGTGTATAATGAACTCCTGGTTCTACTTATTTCACTTATAATCATGTAAGGCCCTACAAGCCTTTCAATATTCATCCTGCTGGTCATTTCTTACAGAACAATAATATTCTATAATTGTCATAAACCACAATTTACCCAACTATTCTCCAATTGATGGGCATCCCCTCAGGTTCCAGTTTCTGGCCACTACTATGAGGGCTGCCATAAACATTTTGAGACATACAGGTCCCTTTCCTTTCTTTAGTATCTCTTTGGGATATAAGCCCAGTAGTAACACAGCTGGATCAAAGAGTATGTACAGTTTGACAACTTTCTGAGCATAATTCCAAATTGCTTTCTAGAATGCTGGATCCGTTCACAAATCCACCAATAATGCATCAGTATACCAGTCTTCCTGCATCCCATCCAACATTTGCCACTACCTTTTCCTGTCATCTTAGCCAATCTGACATGTGCGTAGTGGTATCTCAGAGTTGTCTTAATTTATATTTCAGTAATGATTTGGAACACCCTTTCAGATGAGTAGAAATAGTTTCAATTTCATCATCTGAAAATTGTCTGTTCATATCTTTTGATATCTTTTCATTGTCTTTTCATATCTTTTGATGATTTATCAATTGGAGAATGGCTTGATTTCTTATACAGTCAATTCTCTATATATTGTGGAAATGAGGCCTTTTTCAGAATCTTTAACTGTAAAAATGTTTCCCCAGTTTATTGCTTCCCTTCTAATCTTTCTCACATTAGTTTTGTTTGTACAAAAGCTTTTAAATTTGATATAATCAAAATTTTCTTAGTTCTTCTTTGGTCATAAATTCCTTCCTCCTCCACAAGTCTGAGAGGTAAACTATCTTATGTTCCTCTAATTTATTTATAATCTCATTGTTTATTCCTAGGTCATGAACCCATTTTTATCTTAACTTGGTGCACGGTGTTAAGTGAGGGTCCATGCCTAATTTCTGCCATATTAATTTCCAGGTTCCCTAGCAGTTGTTTTCAAATAGTGAATTTTTATCCCAAAAGTTGGGATCTTTAGGTTTGTCAAACCCTAGGTTATGAAAGTTATTGACTATTTTGTCCTGCGAAACTGATCTACTGATTCATTGATCAACTAATTTATTTCTTAGCTAACACCAAATGATTTTGGCGACACCTGCTTGATAATATAGTTTTAGATCTGGTACAGCTAGGTCAACTTCATTTGATTTTTTTTTTCATTAGTTCCCTTGAAATTCTTGATCTTTTGTTCTTCCATATGAATTTTGTTGTTTTTTTTTTCCTAAGTCATCAAAATAGTTTCTTGGAAGTCTGATAGATATAGCACTAAATAAATAGATTAGTTTAGGGAGTATTGTCATCTTTATTATATTCCTTGGCGTTTCCAAGAACACTTAATATTTTTTCCAATTATTTAAATCTGACTTTATTATTATGGAAAGTGTTTTGTAGTTTTGCTCATATAATTCCTGACTTTTCTTTGGTAGATATGATCCCAAATATTTTATGCTATCAACAAATATTTTGAGTGGAATTTCTCTTTGTATTTCTTGCTGTTGGATTTTGTTGATGATGTATAAAAATGCTGATGGTTTATGTGGATTTATTTTGTATTCTGCAACTTTGCTAAAGTTGTGGATTATTTCTAATAGCTTTTTAGTAAAATCTCTGGAGTTCTCTAAGTATACCAACATATCAACTACAAAGAATGATAATTTAGTTTCCTAATTACTTACTCTAATTCCTTTAATCTCTTTCTCAACTCTTATTGCTGAAGCTAGGATTTCTAGTACAATGTTGAATAGTAATGGCGATAGTGGGCAATCTTGTTTCACTCCTGATCTTATTTGGAATGGTTCCAGTTAATCCCCATTACATGTGATGCTTACTGATGGTTTTAAATAGATGCTACTGACTATTTCAAGGAAAACAACATTTATTCCTATACTCTCAAGTGTTTTTATTAGGAATGGATGTTGGATTTTGTCAAATGCTTTTTCTGCAGCTATTGAGATGATCATATGTTGTTATTTTTTTTTTTGTTGTTAATTTGGTTATTGATATAGTCAATTATGCTAATAGTTTTCTTAATATTGAACCAGCCCTGCATTCCTGATATAAATCCTACTTGTTCATGGTGTATTATCCTGACGATGATTTTCTATAATATTTTTGCTAATATTTTATTTACCATTTTAGCATTAATATTTATTAGGGAGATTGGTCTATAATTTTTCTTTCTCTGTTTTCAACCTATCTGGTTTAGGTATCAGTATCATGTCTGTGTCATAAAAGGAATTTGGTAGGACTCCTTTAATCCCTTTTTTTTCCAAATAGTTTATATAACATTGGAGTTAATTGTTCTTTAAATGTTTGGGAGAATTCATATGTAAATCCATCTGGTCCTCGGGATTTTTTCTTAGTGAGTTGATCAATAGCTTGTTCTATTTCTTTTTCTAAAATGGGACTGCTTATCCAATTTACTTCTTCCTCTGTTAATCTGGGCAAATTATATTTTTGAAGGTATTCTTCCATTTCATTTAAGTTATCAAATTTATTGACATAACTTTGGGCAAATCAACTGCTAATTATTGCTCTAATTTCCTCTTTATTATTGGTGAGTTCTCTCTTTTCATTTTTAAGATTAACAATTTGATTTTCCTCCTTCCTTTAATCAAATTTACTAAAGATTTATCTATTTTCTTGTGTTTTTTTTCATGAAAAGAACTCTTGGTTTTATTTATTAATTCAATACTCTGTTTGTTTGTTTTTACTTTCAATTTTATTAATTTCTCCTTTTATTTTTAGAATGTCAAGTTCCATGTTCGACTGGGGGTTTTTAATTTGTTCCTTTTCTAGATTTTTAAGTTGCAAGCCCAATTCATTGTCCTTCTCTTTTTCTATTTTATGCAAGTAGGCCTCTAGAGATATAAAATTTCCCGTTATTACCACTTTGGCTGCATCCCACACATTTTGGTATGAGGTCTCATCAATTTAATTTTCTTGGGTGAAATTATTAATTATGTCTATGATTTGCTGTTTCACCCAATCATCCTTTAGGAAGAGATTATGCAATTTCCAATTATTTTGGTCTATTTTCCCCTGGTTTTTTATTGAATGTAACTTTCATTGCATTGTGATCTGAAAAGGATGTATTTACTATTTCTGCCTTTTTGCATTTGAATTTGTAGTTTTTATGTCCTAATATATGGTCAGTTTTTTATAAGTTCCATGAACTGCTGAGAAGAATGTGTGCTCCTTCCTGTCTCCATTTAGTTTTCTCCAAAGACCTATCATACCTAACTTTGCTATTATACTCTTTGACTTCTTTCTTATTTATTTATTTTTTTGGTTTGATTTACCTAATTCTGAGAGTGCAAGGTTGAGATCTCCCACTATTATAATTTTGCTGTTTATTTCTTCTTGCAGCTCTCTTAATTTCTATTTTTAAGAATTTAGATGCTACCCCACTTGGTACATATATGTTTAATATTGATATTGCTTTATTATCTATGCTACCCTTTAGCAAGATATAATGCCCTTCCTTATCTCTTTTAATTAGATCAGTTTTTGCTTCTGCTTGATCTGAGATCAGGATGTCTACCCCTGGTTTTTTGACATCACCTGAAGCATAGTAGATTCTGCTCCAACCTTTTACTTTTGCCCTGTTTATATCACCCTGCTTCAAGTGTGTTTCCTGTAAACAACATATTATAGGATTCTGGCTTTTAATCCAGTTTGTTATCTTCTTCCACTTTAAGGGGTGGTTACCCCATTCACATTTACCCCATTCACAGAATTAGTAATTCTGTATTTTTTGTCATCTTATTAACCCCTACTTATGCTTTTCTTCTTTCCTTCCCCTTTCCCCCCTCCCCAGTATTAAACTTGTAAGAACCACTTGCCTTTCACAGCCCTCCCTTTTTAGGATCCTTCCTCCCATCTTAGAGTTCCTCCCCTTTTCTTACCCCTTTTCCTCACAATGTTTATAGTCCTATGTAAGCTTAGCTTATTCCTTCACTTTTAACTTTCTCCTCCCACTTTTTAATGAGGTGGGAGAAGTTTCTCTGTAAATCGAATATGTCTAATATTTTTCTCTTTAAGCCAATTCTGATGAGAGTAAGATACACACTATGTTCATCCCCCTCCTTTCTTTCCCTCAGATATAATAGGTTTCCTTTGCCTCTTTATGAGACACTTTATCCTTTTTCTGGTACAATTTCCTTTCCATTTTTAGCTTCTTTTTTATATTATAACTGTAAAACCAAATTATACATGTGTTCTTTATATATATATATATATATATATATATATATATATATATATATATATATATATATATATATATAATTCACCTATTTGATTTCATATTTGATTCACCTAGATAGATAGATAGATAGATAGATAGATAGATAGATAAAATTCACCTATTTGATTGGATGCCCATCTTATTTCCTGGGAAAAAAATACTCATTTTGGTTGAGTAAGTAATTTTTGGCTGCATACTAAGTTCCTTTGCCTTTTGGAATATCATATTACAGGGTCTTCAATTCTTTAATGTGGATGCTGCTAGATCCTGAGTAATACTGATTCTGGCTCTTCTATATTTGAATTGTTTTTTTTTTTTCCTAGATGTTTATAGTATTTTTCCTTCATCAGATAGTTCTGGAATTTATCACAATGTTTCTTGGAGTTTTGATTTGGGGGTCTCTTTCAGTAAGTGATAGATGAATTCTTTCAACGACTATTTTAGCCCCTGTTTCTATAACACACAGGCAGTTCTCTTTAATGATTTTCTGGAAAATAATGTCTAGGCTCTTTTTTTCATCATAATTTTCAGGAAGTCCAATAATTCTCAGATAATCTCTCCTAGATCTATTTTCCATGTCTGTTGTTTTTCCAAGAAGGTATTTAACATTGTTTTCCATTGTTTATTTTTTTTTTCTTTTGCTTGACTGATTCTTGTTGTCTCCTCAAGTCATTCATTTCCATTTGTTCACTTCTGATTTTTAATGAATTATTTTCTTCATTTACTTTTTTATTTCTTTTTGTAATTGTCCAGTTGGGTTTTTAAGTGAGTTGTTTTTGTTCTAAGGAATTTTCCATTATGCCAATTTTATTTTTAGAGAGCTATTTTCTTTTTCCAGTTGCCTAATTCTGTTTTCCTTTTCCAATTTACTAATTCTCTTTTTCAGGAATTTGATTTCTTTATCCATTCTATCTTTAAATGAGTAGGATGACTTATCCAGACTCTCTTGCCAAGCTTCCCTTTCCTTTACCCATTTTTCTTCTAGCTCTCTCATGAGAGCCTTTTTCAATTTCTTCTATGAGAGTCTTGTGTGTTGAGGATCAGATCATATCCCCCTTTTGGGGGATATGTCTGCAGACAGTCTGTTTTTTAGTCTCCTTGGGGTTTGAAGTCTGCTCTATATCTGTATAGAATATATCTATAGTTACAGTTCACTTCAATTTTTTTGCTCATTTTGACAAAGAAGAATCAAAGAAAACAAAGAAACAAACAAAAAAGTAAATGCAGACTGCTTTTTGGGCAGTGTGGTATTACCTAGCTTCCTTTACACACTGCTTGAAGTAGCAATGAAGCAGCAGAGAAACAGCAATGGCTGTGCTGCAGCCACTCTCTGAGACTCTGAGAGTGTACTGCATCATTCCTGGTGCAGTGGGTGTGGTCAGGTCTTGGGAGACCCCAGTGTTTTTTCAGGATTGAGGTCTTTACCTCCCCTGTGTTTATAGTTTCTCTGCTTATCTACTAGCTTGCTGCCAGAGCAAAGAAGCTCACACTGGGTAAAGTTCTCCCTGCAAGTTTTCTGATGGCTGAGATCATAGCCTGCCCCCCTCTAGTGTGCTCAGTGTGAACTGTTTTTTGTGCTCTCACTGCCTGCCTGCAGTCTGAGCCTGATCTAACCATCCCCACCTGCAAGCAAAAACAGACTTTTTCTGACAAATTTTGAGGATATCTTATGTCAGTTATATATTCAGTTTTTTTTTCAGACAAGCACTAATTTGGAGGCCAAATCATGAAAAAAAAATATTCTGAGGGCAAGAAAGAGCTTAGATAGATATGTGGGTTTTCTCCACCGTCTTGGCACGAAGTCTCCATCTTGAGTTTTCTTATGGAATTTTTCTCCATTGATATCAAGATATCATTTAGGCTGAATGAATTTTAAAATTTTAATCTATGTTCAAAAAAGATGTAAAGTACATATATTAAGCTTGGGTTTAGAGATTATAACTTGGATAAAGTTGAAGCCTATAAATATCTTGCTTTGTTCTAAGCAAAAAACACCAAGGACAAAAATAAGACTGGCCAAACATGCATTAACAAACAGCAGCATTCAGTAATCAATGCTGACTAGGAAGAAAACTTTTAGAGCCATCAACACTTAGACAATACCAAACTTTGTGTATACCTTTAGCTTTTTGAAATGAAATACCTCAGATATGGATAGTAAAATACTCAACAAATTCCTGAAGGATTCAGTCATTTTAATATGCTTCATTTGTGGATAACATGGTCATTTTTAAATGCTTGTAATAAAAGGAGGCTGACTCAGAATATCTCACCTTGAACAGATGATATCAGAAAAATATCTCAAGCCCAAAAAGTACTTTTAAAAATCTGAAAAATAATCTTTTAAAGCACAGAATAGTTTAGAAGAAAATTACTATTCAGTATTGTATTAGAAATGTTAACTTTGGTAATAACAGAAAAAAAGAGCTTAAAGGAATTTGAGTAGATAATGAGGAAAACAAATTATCACTCTTTGCAGATGATATGATGGTATTCTTAGAGAATTCTAGAGATTCAACTAAAAAACTATTAGAAATAATTCACAACTTTAGTAAAGTTGTAGAATACAAAATAAACCCATACAAATCATTAACATTTTTATATATTGCCAACAAAGTCCAGCAGCAAAGAGAAATTCCATTTAAAATAGCTGTCAATTATATAGAATATTTGGGAATCTATATGCTAAGGGAAAGTCAGGAACTATATGAATAAAATTACAAAACCTATTCTACACAGAGAAAGTCAGATCTAATCAATTGGAAAAAATATTAATTATTCATGGGTAGGCTGATCAAATATAATACAAATGACAATACTACCTAAATTAATCTACTTATTTAGTATCATACCAATCAAATGTCCAAGAAGTCATTTTACAGATCCAGAAAAAAAATAATAACAAAATTCATCTGTAAGAACAAAAGTTCAAGAATTTCAAGGGAATTAATGAAAAAAAAATGCCAATGAAGGTACCTAGCTGTGCCAGACTTAAATCTATATTCCAAAGCAGTCTTCAAAACCATTTGGCACCAATTGTTAATTAGCTTTAAGTGCTCAGACCTCAGTGCATTAATTCAAGAGTTTCATCCCTTTATAATTGGGAAAAATTAAAATATTAACATAAAATAAAAGATGTAGTATAGAAAAGCAATTAACAATTGCCTTTAATAAAAAAAATGAAATGAGCAAAAGCAAAAGATAGTACATCATAGCAGCAATAGTGAATGATTTTTTCTATTCTCAACAAAACAATTCTCCAAGATAATTATGGAGGACTTCCTTCTCTGCAGGTAAAGAACTGGTGGGATTAGAATGCAGATTGAAGAATACTTTTTCTTTTCATTATTCTCTTTTTTTGTCTGTGTTTTCTTACCCAGCATGACTAACATGGGAATATTCACACAACTACATATGAATAATCTATGTAAAATTTCTTACTTCTCTGTGGTGGAGATAAAAAAATAGGAATGGAATTTAGAACTCAAAATTTTACCTTAAAAGAATGTTAAAATTATTTTTAAATCTAAGTGGGAAAATATTAAATTAAAACATAAAGCTATGGAACATTCTACAGTTGTGAGATGTATATATTTTCAGTTAAGATTATTTTATAAATAGATTTACTTAAATATTTGCTTCTTTTTTACAAAATGTTTCAGAAATAGAAATGGTATGTTGATATTTTGTTATGTGAAAATAGAAAGAAACACTAAAATTGGGGGAAATTAAACAATATATTGCAACAGGAAGAGATACCAATCTGTTATATAATTTCTTCTTGACATACCTATTCTGTGAATCTCCCAACACTGAGGTTAGAACATTCTTTTTTTTTTTTTTTTTTTTTTTATTTTATTTTTTTTATTTTGTAATTATAACATTTTTTGACAGTACATATGCATGGGTAATTTTTTACAACATTATCCCTTGCACTTACTTCTATTCAGATTTTTTCCCTTACTCCCCCAACCCCCTCCCCCAGATGGCAAGCAGTCTTATATATGTTAAATACATTACAGTATAATTTAGATACAATATATGTGTGTAGAACCGAATTTTTTGTTGCACAGGAAGAATTGGATTCAGAAGGTAAAAATAACAGTTTACATTCATTTCCCAGTGTTCCTTTTCTGGATGTAGCTGGTTCTGTCCATCATTAATCAATTGGAATTGGATTAGTTCTTCTCTATGTTGAAGAAATCCACTTCCATCAGCATACATCCTCGTACAGTATCATTGTTGAAGTGTATAATGATCTTCTGGATCTGCTCGTTTCACTCAGCATCAGTTGATGTAAGTCTCTCCAGGCCTCTCTGTATTTCTCCTGTTGGTCATTTCTTATAGAACAATAATATTCCATAACATTCATATACCATAGTTTACCCAACCATTCTCCAATTGATGGACATCCATTCATCTTCCAGCTTCTAGCCACTATGAAAAGGGCTGCCACAAACATTTTGGCACATACAGGACCCTCTCCCTTCTCTAGTAGTTCCTTGGGGTATAAGCCCAGTAGAAGTATGGCTGGGTCAAAGGGTATGCACATTTTGATAACTTTTTGGGCATAATTCCAGATTGCTCTCCAGAATGGTTGGATTCTTTCACAACTCCACCAACAATGCATCAGTGTCCCAGTTTTCCCACAGCCCCTCCAACATTCATCGTTATTTGTTCCTGTCATCTTAGCCAATCTGACAGGTGTGTAATGATACCTCAGAGTTGTCTTAATTTGCATTTCACTGATCAATAGTGATTTGGAACACTCTTTCATATGAGTGGAAATAGTTTTAATTTCATCATCTGAAAATTGTCTGTTCATATCCTTTGACCATTTATCAATTGGAGAATGGCTTGATTTCTTATAAATTAAAGTCAATTCTCTGTATATTTTGGAGATGAGGCCTTTATCAGAACCTTTAACTGTAAAGATTTTTTCCCAATTTGTTACTTCCCTTCTAATCTTGTTTGCATTAGTTTTGTTTGTGCAGAAACTTTTTAATTTGGTGTAATCAAAATGTTCTATTTTGTGATCAATAATGGTCTCTAGTTCTCCCTTGGACACAAACTCCTTCCTCCTCCACAAGTCTGAGAGGTAAACCATCCCGTGTTCCTCCAATTTATTTATGATTTCATTCTTTATGCCTAAATCTTGGACCCATTTTGATCTAATCTTAGTATGTGGTGTTAAATGTGGGTCCATTCCTAGTTTCCGCCATACTAATTTCCAGTTTTCCCAGCAGTTTTTGTCAAATAATGAATTCTTATCCCAAAATTTGGGATCTTTGGGTTTGTCAAAGATTAGATTGCTATTTTTATTCACTATCTTGTCCTGTGAACCTAACCTATGCCACTGATCAACTAGTCTATTTCTTAGCCAATACCAAATGGTTTTGGTGACTGTTGCTTTATAATATAGCTTTAAATCAGGTACACTTAGACCACCTTCCTCTGACTTTTTTTTCATTAGTTCCCTTGCAATTCTCGACCTTTTATTCTTCCATATGAATTTTGTTGTTATTTTTTCTAGGTCATTAAAATAGTTTCTTGGGAGTCTGATTGGTATAGCACTAAATAAATAGATTAGTTTGGGGAGTATTGTCATCTTTATTATATTCGCTCGGCCTATCCAAGAACATTGAATGTCTTTCCAATTATTTAAATGTGACTTTATTTTTGTGGCAAGTGTTTTGTAATTTTGCTCATATAATTCCTGACTCTCCTTTGGTAGATATATTCCCAAATATTTGATACTATCGACTGTTATTTTGAATGGAATTTCTCTTTGTATCTCTTGCTGTTGGATTGTGTTGGTAATGTATAAAAATCCTGAGGATTTATGTGGATTTATTTTGTATCCTGCGACTTTGCTAAAATTCTGAATTATTTCTAATAGCTTTTTAGCAGAGTCTTTGGGGTTCTCTAAGTATACCATCATGTCATCTGCGAAAAGTGACAATTTGATTTCTTCATTTCCTACTCTAATTCCTTGGATCTCTTTCTCGGCTCTTATTGCCAAGGCTAGTGTTTCTAGTACTATATTGAATAGTAATGGTGATAGTGGGCAACCTTGTTTCACTCCTGATCTTACAGGGAAAGGTTCTAGTTTATCACCATTACATATGATGTTTACTGAAGGTTTTAAATATATGCTCCTTATTATTTTAAGGAATAGTCCATTTATTCCTATACTCTCAAGTGTTTTTAGTAGGAATGGATGTTGGATTTTATCAAATGCCTTTTCTGCATCTATTGAGATGATCATATGGTTTTTATTAATTTGATTGTTAATATGGTCAATTATACTAATAGTTTTCCTAATATTAAACCAGCCTTGCATTCCTGGTATAAATCCCACTTGGTCATAGTGTATTATCCTGGGGATGATTTTCTGAAGTCTATTTGCTAATATCTTATTTAAGATTTTAGCATCAATATTCATTAAGGAAATTGGTCTATAGTTTTCTTTCTCAGTTTTCGATCTACCTGGTTTAGGTATCAGTACCATGTCTGTGTCATAGAAGGAATTTGGTAGGACTCCTTCAATCCCTATTTTTTCAAATAGTTTACATAGCATTGGAGTTAGTTGTTCTTTAAATGTTTGGTAGAATTCACCTGTAAATCCATCTGGTCCTGGGGACTTTTTCTTAGGAAGTTGGTTAATAGCTTGGTCTATTTCTTTTTCTGAGATGGGACTATTTAGACTACTTACTTCTTCCTCTGTTAATCTGGGCAAGCTATATTTTTGAAGGTATTCTTCCATTTCATTTAAGTTATCGAATTTATCGGCATAAAGTTGAGCAAAGTAGCTCCTAACTATTGTTCTAATTTCCTCTTCATTAGTGGTGAGTTCACCCTTTTCATTTTCAAGACTATCAATTTGCTTTTTCTCTTTCCTTTTTTTAATCAGGTTTACTAAGGGTTTGTCTATTTTGTTGGTTTTTTCATAAAACCAACTCTTAGTTTTATTAATTAATTCAATAGTTTTTTTACTTTCAATTTTATTAATCTCACCTTTTATTTTTTGAATTTCAAGTTTTGTGTTTGTCTGGGGGTTTTTAATTTGTTCCTTTTCTAGCAATTTTAGTTGTAAACCCAATTCGTTGGCCCTCTCTTTCTGTATTTTATGCAGGTAGGCCTGTAGAGATATAAAACTTCCCCTAATTACTGCTTTGGCTGTATCCCACACATTTTGGTATGATGTCTCATTATTGTCATTTTCTTGGGTGAAGTTATTAATTATGTCTATGATTTGCTGTTTTACCCAATCATTCTTTAGTATAAGATTATTTAGTTTCCAATTATTTTTTGGTCTATTTTCCCCTGGCTTTTTATTAAATGTTATTTTGATTGCATTATGGCCTGAAAAGGATGCATTTACTATTTCTGCCTTACTGCATTTGATTTTGAGGTTTTTATGCCCTAGTATATGATCAATTTTTGTATAGGTTCCATGAACTGCTGAGAAGAAAGTATATTCCTTTCTGTCTCCATTTAGCTTTCGCCAAAGATCTATCATATCAAACTTTTCTAGTATTCTATTTACCTCTTTGACTTCTTTCTTATTTATTTTGTGGTTTGATTTATCTAATTCTGAGAGTGCAAGGTTGAGATCTCCCGCTATTATAGTTTTGCTATCTATTTCCTCTTGCAGCTCTCTTAATTTCTCTTTTAAGAATTTAGATGCTGCACCACTTGGTGCATACATGTTTAATATTGATACTGCTTCACTATTGATGCTTCCCTTTAGCAGGATATAATGCCCTTCCTTATCTCTTTTAATTAGATCAATTTTTGTTTTTGCTTGATCTGAGATGAGGATGGCTACTCCTGCTTTTTTGGTTTTGCCTGAAGCATAATAGATTCTGCTCCACCCTTTTACTTTTAGTTTGAATGTCTCATCCTGTTTCAGGTGTGTTTCCTGTAAACAACATATAGTAGGATTCTGACTTTTAATCCAGTCTGCTAACTGCTTCCTCTTTATGAGGCAGTTTGCCCCATTCACATTTATTGTTAGAAGGACTAATTCTATATTGCTTGCCATCCTATTAACCCCTGCTTATGCTTTTCCCCTTTCCTTCCCTTTTACCCTCCTATCCAGTATTAAACTGGTAAACACCACTTGCTTTTCACAGCCCTCCCTTTTTAGGATCCCTCCCCCACCTTAAAGATCCTCCCCTTATTTTACCCCTTTTCCTTGAAATTACTGTATTCCCTTCCCCTTAGCTTACTCCTTCCCTTTCACTTTTCAATGAAGTGGAAGAAGTTTCACCATAAATCGAATATGTCTATTGATACACGCTATGTTCATCTCCCTCCTTTCTTTCTCTCAGATATAATAGGTTACCTTTGCCTCTTCATGAGATGTAGTACCACCACTTTATACTTTTTTATGATATAATCTCCTTTCCACCTCTAGTTTCTAAGACAAATTGTACATATGTTCTTTACATATTTTTTTGACAGAAATATAGTTCTCAAGATTTCTTTTTACCTTTTTTAGAAGTCTCTTGAGTTCTGTATTTGAAGATCAAACCTCTTATGTAGGTCTGGTTTTTTCATCAAAAATAGATGGAATTCATTTATTTCGTTAAATGTCCATCTTCTTCCCTGGAAAACGATGCTCATTCTTGCTGGGTAAGTTATTCTTGGCTGCATACCAAGTTCCTTAGCCTTTCGGAATATCATGTTCCAGGCCCTGCGTTCTTTTAATGTGGACGCTGCTAGATCCTGTGTTATCCTTATTGTGGATCCTCCATATCTGAATTGTTTTTTTCTAGCAGCTTCCAATATCTTTTCCTTTGTCTGATGGTTCTTGAACTTGGCCACTATATTTCTTGGCGTTTTGATTTTAGGGTCCCTTTCAGTAGGTGATCGATGAATTTTCTCAATGTCTATTTTACCCTCTGTTTCCAAAACGTCTGGGCAGTTCTCTTTGATAATTTCCTCGAAAATGATGTCCAAGCTCTTTTTTTCCTCCCATTTTTCAGGGAGTCCGATTATTCTCAAATTGTCTCTCCTGGATCTGTTTTCCAGGTCTGTTGTCTTTCTGGTAAGGTACTTGACAGTCTTTTCAATTGTTTCATTTCTCTGGTTTTGCTTGACTCCCTCTTGGTTTCTCCTTGAGTCATTCATTTCTACTTGTTCCAGTCTAATTTTCAATGATGTATTTTCTTCACTCACTTTTTTTATATCTCTTTGTAATTGTCCAATTGAGTTTTTATCTTCTATGGAATTTTTTTCCATTTTATCCATTTTATTTTTTAGAGAGCTGATTTCTTTTTCCAGCTCTCTAATCCTGTTTTCCTTGGAGTTGTTTACCTTTTCCAGCTCACTAATCTTGTTTCTCAATGATTTGATTTCTTTATCCATTCTGTCTTTGAATGCATGGGATGACTTCTCCAGGCTCTCTTGCCAAGCTTCCCTTTCCTTTTCCCATTTCTCTTCCAGCTCTCTTTTGAGAGCCTTTTTGATTTCCTCTATGAGGTTCTTTTGTATTGAGGAGCAGCTTATATCCCTCCCAGGGGATACATCTGGGGACATTCTGTTCCTAGTCTCCTCAGCATTTGAAGTCTGCTCCCTCTCCACACAGAAGCTGTCAATGGTTAGAGCCCTTTTGAATTTTTTGTTCATTTTGTCAGAGTAGGAATCAAAGAAAACAAACTGACAAGAGAAACAATTGGTCTGTTTTGCGTGGGATAGGGCTGGATGGTATTAATGGGCTTCCTCTACAGACTGGGGGTAGGGCAGCAGAGAGCCACTAACAGAACAGCAATGACTGTACTGAGTCTGCGCTCTGGGGCTCTGAGAACACACCGAGTCAGTCCGGGTGGGGGTTGGGGGTGGCCGGGCTCTGAGAGATGCTGGCTTTCTGGGGTTTTAATCTTCACCTCCGGTGTTTACACCCTCTCTGCTGCTCCTGGCTTGCTGCCAAGACGGAGCATCCACACTGGGGCAAAAGCCTTTTCGCAGAAACGGCAGAGATCACACCCCTCCCCCTCAGGTCTGAGCTGTGTGAGCTGCCTGTCTTGCTCTGGCTGTCTGCCCTCAGTCTGCACCCAGTCTGATTGACCCTCCCCCGAACAAACACAGACCTTTTCTGGCGACTTTCAAGGATGTCTTCTCTTGGTGATAATTTGTGGATTTCTTTCTGGGTCAAGCATTAAGTCAGAGGCTTGTCATGAAGTAAGTTCTGAGAGAAAACATGGAGCTCAAGCAGCTGTCTGCCTCCACGCCGCCATCTTGGCCGGAAGTGAGGTTAGAACATTCTTATTGAAATTATAAATAGTCATTTTCTTAAACTATGAATTAATTTGCAGAATACTAAATCTAAAATTATAAGCAGAAAGGTTATTTTTCCTTAAGACATTTCTATCTGAACACAAAGAAGACAGATAACAAGAATAAGGAAATAGTAGTAATAGTCATACTAGCAAATGTCATTGTCATTGTCATCTTGCTATTGTAGATGATGTAATTATGGTAACAGTAGCAGCAGAAACAGGAGTAAGAATATTTCTTTCTGATTTCCATCTAAATGTAAATTAGAGGGAAAATGAGACTATGATAATGGTGATGGTGATGGCAATGATATTGATAATAATCTTAATGATGATGATCATGTTTATCTTAGGGGCAAGTAAATGACAGTGTACATAGAGCATTGGAGCTAGAATCAGGAAGACCTGAAGTAAAATCAGACATTTCACTAGTTGTGTGAGGTTGAGCAAATAATTTACTTCTGCTTGCTCAACTTCCTCAACTGTAAAATGATCATTACATCAACTATTTCATAAGGATGTTGTTATGATCAAATAAGGCCATATTGATAAAGTGTTTAGCATGATGATTGGCATCTAATAAGTTCTATATAAAGGTTAGCTGTGTTGATGATGTTGATGATCACCATCATTATTATTTAGGTATGATATAAAGATTCTTCAAAAATAAGTGTTTTTATTTTACGTAATTATACATTAAAATGACTGCTGAATGTAATATTATTTTATTATTATTATTATTATTATTATTATTATTATTATTATTATTATAAATTTTTATTGACAGAACATATGCATAGGTAATTTTTCACAACATCATCATCAGCCCTTGCAAACACTTCTATTCTGACTTTTCCCTTTCCTCCCTCCTTCCCCTCCCCTAAATAGCAGTCAGTTTTACACATGTTAAATATGTTATAGTATATCCTAGATACAATATATGTGTGCAGAACCATACAGTTCTCTTGTTGCACAAGAAGAATTGGATTCAAAAGGTAAAAATAACCTGGGAAGAAAAACAAAAAAAATGCAAACAGATCACATTTATTTCCCAGTGTTCCTTCTCTGGGTATAGCTGTATCTGTCCATCATTGATCAATTATAACTGACTTAGA
The DNA here is from genome assembly GCF_048593235.1 of Sminthopsis crassicaudata. Lineage (NCBI taxonomy): Eukaryota > Metazoa > Chordata > Mammalia > Dasyuromorphia > Dasyuridae > Sminthopsis > Sminthopsis crassicaudata. The sequence continues at coordinate 458,975,835 of NC_133618.1, read as the reverse complement.
TCTTCTCTTTGCCAAAGATATCTACTTCCATCAGAATACATCTTAATACAGTATTGCTGTTGAAGCATATAATGATCTCCTAGTTCTGCTTATTTCACTCAACATCAATTCATGTAAGGCTTTCCAAACCTGTATTCATCCTGCTGGTCATTTTTTACAGAATAATAATATTCCATAACATTCATATACCATAATTTACCCAACCATTCTCCAATTGATGGGCATCCATTCATTTTCCAGTTTCTAGTCACTACAAAAAGAGCTTCCACAAACATTTTGTCACATACAGATCCCTTTCCCTTCTTTAGTATCTCTTGGGGATATAAGCTCAGTAGTCATAATGCTGGATCAAAGGGTATGCACAGTTTGATAACTTTTTGGGCATAATATCAGATTGCTCTTGAGAATGGTTGGATTCATTCACAATTCTACCAACAATGCATCAATATCCCAGTTTTCCTACATCCCATGCAACAGTCATCATTATTTTTTCCTGTCATCTTAGCCAATCTGACAGGCATGTAGCGGTATGTCAGAGTTGTCTTAATTTGCATTTCTCTGATCAATAATTATTTGGAACACCCTTTCACCCTTTCACACCCTTTCACTTTATCACAACAATTATCAATATGAAACCCCCCACAATATCCCAATATTAAACATAATTGTTTGATCCCTAATAATTACAGCAGTCCTACTTATTCTGTCCTTACCAGTTCTAGCAGCTGGTATTACAATGCTTTTAACAGACCAAAACCTAAAGACAACATTCTTTGACCTGATGGAAGAGTAGCAACAGTTTCAATTTCATTATCTGAACAATTTCTGTTCATACTTTTGACCATTTATCATTTGGAGAATGGCTTGATTTCTTATAAATTAGAGTCAATTCCCTATATATTTTGGAAATGAGGCCTTTATCAGAACCTTTACCTGTAAAAATGTTTTCCCAGTTTGTTGCTTCCCTTCTAATCTTGTTTGCATTAGTTTTGTTTGTACAATGGCTTTTTAATTTGATATAATCAAAATTTTCTATTTTGTGATCAATAATGATCTCTAGTTCTTCTTTGGGCACAAATTCCTTTCTCCTCCACAACTCTGAGAGGTAAACTATCATATGTTCCTTTAATTTATTTATAATTTCTTTCTTTATGCTTAAATCATGGACCCATTTTGATCTTACATTGGTATACAGTGCTAAGTGTGGGTCTATGACTAATTTCTGCCATACTAATTCCCAGTTTTCCCAGCAGTTTTTGTAAAATAATGAATTTTATCCCCAAAGTTGGTATCTTTGTATTAGGCAAACACCAGATTGCTATAGTTATTGACTATTTTGTCCTCTGAACATAACCTATTCCACTGAATGACCACTTGATTTCTTAGCCAGTACCAAATGGTTTTGATGAAGACAGTTTTTGAGTATAGATTTAGGTCTGGCACAGCTGGGCTACTTTCATTGGCATTTTTTTCATTAATTCCCTTGAAATTCTTGAATTTTTGTTCTTCCATATGAATTTTGTTGTTATTTTTTCTAAGTCATTAAAATAGTTTCTTGGGAGTCTGATTTGTATAGCACTAAATAAATAGATTAGTTTGGGGAGTATTGTCATCTTTATTATATTCGCTTAGCCTATCTAAGAGCACTTAATATTTTTCCAATTATTTAAATCTGACTTTATTTGTGTGAAACGTGTTGTATAATTTCTAATTTTCCTTTGGTAGATAGATTCTCAAATATTTTATGCAATCAACAAGTATTTTGAATGGAATTTCTCTTTGTATCTCTTACTGTTGGATTTTGTTGTTGTATAAAAATACTGAGGATTTATGTGGGTTTATTTTGTATCCTGCAACTTTGCTAAAGTTGTGAATTATTTCTAATAGTTTTATAGTAGAATTTCTGAAGTTCTCTAAGTATATTATCATATCATCTGCAAAGAACAGTAATTTGGTTTCTTCATTACATAGTCTAATTCCTTTAATCTTTTTCTCAACTCTTATTATCGAAACTAGAATTACTAATGCAATATTGAATAGTAATGGTCATAGTGGGCAACCTTGCTTCACTCCTGATCTTACTGGGAATGGTTCCCGTTTATCCCCACTACATCTGATGCTTACTGACAGTTTTAAATGCATGCTCCTGACTATTTTAAGAAAAAGTCCATTTATTGCTATACTCTCAAGTGTTTTTATTAGGAATGGATGTTGGATTTTGTCATATGCTTTTTCTGCATCTATTGAGATGATCATATGGTTTTTGTTAATTTGGTTATTGATATAGTTAATTATGCTAATAGTTTTCTTAATATTGAACCAGCCCAACATTAATGGTATAAATCCTATTTGGTCATAGTGTAATATTCTGGGGATGATTTTTTGTAGTCTTTTTGCTAATATCTTATTTAAGATTTTAGCATCAATATTCATTAGGGAGATTAGTCCATAATTTTCTTTTTCTGTTTTCAACCTTCCTGGTTTAGGTATCAATACCATGTCTGTGTCATAAAAGGAATTTGGTAGGAATCCTTCAATCCCTATTTTCTCAAATAGTTTATATAGCATTGGAGTTCATTGTTCTTTAAATGTTTGGGAGAATTAACATGTAAATCCATCTGGTCCTCGGGATTTTTTCTTAGGGAGTGTATTAATAGTTTGATGTATTTCTTTTTCTAAAATGGGACTGTTTATCCAATTTACTTCTTCCTATGTTAATCTGGGCAAGCCATTTATTGAATTTATTGACATAAAGTTGGGCAAAGTAACTCCTAATTATTGGTCTAATTTCCTCTTTATTAGTGATGAGTTCTGCCTTTTTTAAGACTAACAATTTTATTTTCCTCTTTCCTTTTTTTAATCAGATTTACTAAAAGGTTTATCTATTTTTTGTTTCTTTCATAAAACCAACACTTAGTTTTATTACTTAATTCAAAAGGTTTTTTTACTTTCAATTTTATTGATCTCTACTTTTATTTTTAGAATTTCAAGTTTAGTGTTTGACTGGGGGTTTTTAATTTGTTACTTTTCTAGCATTTTCAGTTGCAAGTCCAATTCATTGACCTTCTCTTTATTTTTTGCAAGTAGGCCTCTAGAGATAAGAAATTTGCCCTTATTACCACTTTGACTGCATCCCACTTATTTTGGTATGACGTCTCATCATTTTCATTTTCTTGGGTGAAGTTACTAATTATGTCTATGATTTGCTGTTTCACCCAATCATTCTTTAATATGAAATTATTTAATTTCCAATTATTTTTGGTCTGTTTTCCCCTGGCTTTTTATTAAATGTAATTTTCATTGCATCATGATCTGAAAAGGATACCTTTACTATTTCTGCATTTCTGCATTTGAATTTGAGGTTTTTATGTCCTAATATATGGTCAACTTTTGTATAGATTCCATTAACTGCTTAGAAGAATGTCTATTTCTTTCTATCTCCAGTTAGTTTTCTCCAAAGATCTATCATATCTAACTTTACTAGTATTCTATTTACCTCTTTGACTTCTTTCTTATTTATTTTGTGCTTTGATTTATCTAATTCTGAGAGTGCAAGGTTGAGATCTCCCTTTATTATAATTTTGCTCTCTATTTCTTCTTGTGGCTCTCTTAATTTCTCTTTTAAGATTTAGATGCTACACCACTTGGTGCATATATATTTAATATTGAAATTGCTTCATTATCTATGCTACCCTTTAGCAAGATATAGTGCTCTTCCTTATCTCTTTTAATTAGATCAATTTTTGCTTTTGCTTGACCTGAGATCAGGATGGCTACCCTTGCTTTTTTGACATTACCTGAAGCAGTAAAGCCAAAAAAGCAGGGGTAGCTATCCTTATCTCAGATCAAGCAAAAGCAGAAGTACATCTCGTTAAAAAAGATAAGGAAGGAAACTATATCCTGCTGAAAGGTAGCATAAATAATGAAGCCATATCAATACTAAACATATATGCACCAAGTGGTATAGCATCTAACTTTCTGAAGGAAAAGTTAAGAGAACTGCAAGAAGAAATAGACAGTAAAACTATAATAGTGGGAGATCTCAACCTTGCACTCTCAGATTTAGACAAATCAAACCACAAAACAAACAAGAAAGAAATTAAAAAAGTAAATAGAATATTAGAAAAACTAGGTATGATAGACCTTTGGAGAAAACTGAATGGCAATAGGAAGGAATATACTTTCTTCTCAGCAGTTCATGGATCCTATACAAAAATTGACCATATATTAGGACATAAAGATCTCAAAATTAAATGTAGGAAGGCAGAAATAATAAATGCCTTCTTCTCAGGTCACAATGCAATAAAAGCTACATTCAGTAAAAAGTTAGGGGTAAATAGACCAAAAAGTAATTGGAAACTGAATAATCTCATCTTAAATAATGACTGGGTGAAAGAGCAAATTATAGAAACAATTAACAATTTCACCCAAGATAATGACAATGATGAGACATCATATCAAAATCTTTGGGATGCAGCTAAAGCAGTAATAAGGGGAAATTTTATATCTTTAGAGGCTTATTTGAAGAAAATAGAGAAAGAGAAGATTAACGAATTGGGCTTACAACTTGAAAGGCTAGAAAAAGACCAAATTATAAACCCCCAACCAAAAATTAAACTTGAAATACAAAAATTAAAAGGAGAAATCAATAAAATTGAAAGTAAAAAAACTATTGAATTAATAAATAAAACCAAGAGTTGGTTTTATGAAAAAGCCAATAAAATAGATAAACCTTTGGTAAATTTGATCAAAAAAAAAGAAAGAGGAAAATCAAATTGATAGTCTTACAAATGAAAAGGGGGATCTTTCCACCAATGAAGAGGAAATTAGAGAAATAATAAGGAGTTACTTTGCCCAACTTTATGCCAATAAATTTGATAACTTAAGTGAAATGGATGACTTCCTCCAAAAATATAGGCTCCCTAGATTAACAGAGGAGGAGATAAATTGCTTAAATAGTCCCATTTCAGAAAAAGAAATAGAACAAACTATTAATCAACTCCCCAGGAAAAAATCCCCAGGGCCAGATGGATTCACATGTGAATTCTACCAAACATTTAAAGAACAATTAGCCCCAATGTTATATAAATTATTTGAAAAAATAGGGGATGAAGGAGTCCTACCAAACTCCTTTTATGACACAGACATGGTACTGATACCTAAACCAGGTAGATCGAAAACTGAGAAAGAAAATTATAGACCAATCTCCTTAATGAATATTGATGATAAAATCTTAAATAAGATATTAGCAAAAAGACTTCAGAAAATCATCTCCAAGATAATACACTATGATCAAGTAGGATTTATTCCAGGAATGCAGGGCTGGTTTAATATTAGGAAAACTATTAATATAATTGACCATATTAATAATCAAATTAATAAGAACCATATGATCATCTCAATAGATGCAGAAAAAGCATTTGACAAAATCCAACATCCATTCCTACTAAAAACTCTTGAGAGTATAGGAATAAATGGACTATTCCTTAGAATAATCAGGAGCATATATTTAAGACCTTCAGTAAGCATAATATGCAATAGAAATAAACTGCAACCTTTCCCAGTAAGATCAGGAGTGAAACAAGGTTGCCCACTATCACCATTACTATTCAATATAGTACTAGAAACGCTAGCCTCGGCAATAAGAGCCGAGAAAGAGATTCAAGGAATTAGAGTAGAAAATGAGGAAATTAAACTATCACTTTTTGCAGATGACATGATGGTATACTTAGAGAACCCCAAAGACTCTGCTAAAAAGCTACTAGAAATAATTCAAAATTTCAGCAAAGTGGCATGATACAAAATAAATCCACATAAATCCTCGGCATTTTTATATATCACTAACAAAATGCAACAGCAAGAGATACAAAGAGAAATTCCATTCCAAACAAATGTTGAGAGTATAAAATATTTGGGAATCCATCTACCAAAGAAAAGTCAGGAATTATATGAGAAAAATTACAAAACACTTGCCACAAAAATAAAATCAGATTTAAATAATTGGAAAGACATTCAATGCTCTTGGATAGGGCGAGCGAATATAATAAAGATGACAATACTCCCCAAACTAATCTATTTATTTAGTGCTATACCAATCAGACTCCCAAGAAACTATTTCAATGACCTAGAAAAAATAACGACATTACCTGAAGCATAGTAGATTCTGCTCCACCCTTTTACTTTTATTCTGAATGTCTCACCATATTTCAGGTATGTTTCCAGTAAACAACATATAGTAGGATTCTGGCTTTTAATCCAGTCTGGTAACTGCTTCTTCTTTATGGGGGAGTTTACCACATTCACATTTATGGTTAGAATCACTAATTCTATATTGCTTGACATCCTGTTAACCCCTGGTTATGCTTTTCTCCTTTCCTTCCCTCTTACCCCTTTTCCCAGTATTAGATTTGTGTGCACCACTTGCTTCTCAAAGTCCTCCCTTTTTAGTATCTCACCCTCTACTTTAGAATTCCTCACCCTATCTTTCCTTTTCCTCACAATTTCTGTATTCCCTTCTGCTTAGCTTACTCCTTTCCTTTTCAGTTTTCCCCTCTCACTTTTCAATGAGGTGAGAGAAGTTTCACCATAAATCGAATATGTCTAATATTTTTCTCTTTAAGCCAATTATAATGAGAGTAAGATACATACTATGTTCATCCCCCTCCATTCTTTCTTTCAGATATAATAGTTTTCCTATTTATCTTCATGAGATGTAGTACCCCCTCTTTTTCCTTTTTCTGGTATAATTTCCTTTCCACCTCTAATTTCTAGAAGAAATTATACATGTATTCTTTATACATCTTTATAACAGAAATATAGTTTGGAAGGTGTCTTTTTACCTTTTTAGGTTTCTCTTGAGTCCTATATTTGGAGATCAAATTTGTTTAGTTCTGTTTTTTTCATCAGACATAGATGAAATTCACGTATTTCATTGAATGTCCATCATCTTAACTGGGAAACAAATGCTCATTTTGGCTGTTATTTTTGGCTGCACAACACGTTTCTTAGCCTTTTGGAATATAAGATTCCACGCCCTTTGATCCTTTCATGTGAATTTTGCTTGATCCTGAGTAATACTGATTGTGGCTCCTCTATATTGGATTTGATTTTTTTCTAGCAGGTTACAGTATTTTTCCCTTTGTCTGATGGTTCTATAATTTGGCCACTATATTTCTTGGAGTTTTGATTTTAAAGTCCCTTTTAGGAGATGATCAATGAATTCTTTCAATGTCTATTTTACCCTCTGTTTCTATGACATATGGACAGTTCTTTCTGATATTTTCCTGAAAAATAGTTCCAGGCTCTTTTTTTCATCATATTTTCAAGTCCAATAATTCTCAGATTATGTTTCCTAGATCTATTTTCCAGGTCTGTTGTCTTCCCAAGAAAGTATTTCACATTTTTCCCATTGTTTCATTTTTTTTTTTTGGTTTTGCTTGACTAATTCTTGGTGTCTCCTCCAGTCATTCAATTCCATTTGTTCACTTATGATTTTAATGAAGTATTTTCTTCACTCACTTTTTTATATCTTTTTCTAATTGTCCAATTGAATTTTTAAGTGAGTTGTTTTGTTCTATGGAATTTTTTTCCCATTATGCCAATTTTATTTTTAGAGAGCCATTTTCTTTTTCCAGTTCACTAATTCTCTTTTTTAGGGATTTTATTTATTTATGTATTCTATCTTTAAATGAGTAGGATGACTTACCCAGACCCTCTTGCCAAGTTCCCCTTTCTTTTTCCCATTTTTCTTCTAGTTCTCTCATTTTTTAATTTCTTCTATGAGAGTCTTGTGTCTTGAGGACCAAATCATATCCCTCTTTGGAAATTCTTCTAGAGACAGTCTGTTTTCAGTTTCCTCAAGGTTTAAAGTCTGCTCTCTATCCATATAGAAGCTATCAATAGTTAAAGCCCATTTAATGTTTTTGCTCATTTTGTCAAAGAATTAAAAAAACAAAACAAAACAAAACAAAACAAAAAAAAAAAACACCACAAATGCAGTCTGCCTTTTTTTTTTGGGGGGGTGCTGGATGGTATTACTGAGCTTCCTATACAGACTGCAGGGGGCAGCAGTAAGGCACTAGCAGGACAGCAATAGCTGCATTACGTCTGACTGCACTCTGAGACTCTGAGGCTCTAAGAAAGGGCTGAGACACTCTGGGTGGGTGTGGCCAGGTCCCTAGAGACTCTAGCTTTTTGAGGTTATAGTCTTTACCCCCTGTGTTTACAGCTTCTGTGCTGGTCTACTGGCTTGCTGCCAGGGCAAAGTAGCCACGCTGTGGTAAAGTTCTCCCTGCAGAAACGGCTGAGCTCACACCCCCTCCCTACTCTGTTCTGCTCAATGTGAGCTGCCTTGCTCTCACTGCCTGCCCTCAGCATGGGCCTGATCTGTTCGTCCTGCCCCCAAGCAACAATAGACCTTTTCTGGTGAATTTCGAGGCTATCTTCTGTTGGTAATTATTTGTGGTTTGTTTCAGTCAAGCATTAATTCAGAGGTCTTATCATGAAATAAAATATTCTGAGAGCCAAGACTGAGATTAAGATGTATGTGTCCTCTCCACCATTTTGGCTAGAAGTTGAATGCAATATTATTTTAAGGTATCTTTCTACATACAGTATCTAAAAATAGCAGCATCAGCAACAACAGCAATATAATCACATAATCTTATTAATTCACATACAATTTTAAATGAAATTCAAATATAAATGGTCCTGAGGTATGTACTGCTACCAACAACACCTCATTCTTGCTTTCAATCTTGATAGAGTTTGGATTAAATGAATTTAAAAAAAAATTCAATGCATTGGCGGAAGGAAACAAAATTTATTTCTATTATTTAAAATAACATAGTGGTTGCTAGAGATATCAAATGTTATATATATTTTCAGAAGAAATAATTATATTGTTCATTTTACTAACCATTTTGTTTTGTTACAAGAGACCTTTTGCAGAGTAAAAATAATTTGTAAATTTCTGTATTGTAAAAACAAAACCCAATAATAACACTTTAAAAATATTAGTGAGTATGTTGATTTTAATATAATAAATTAAACATTAATTACTATAAATGAGTTTATTTAATTAGATATATTTATGCCAAAATAATACTCAATGATAGCTTGTTTTATATATTACTGTTTATAGATTATAAAGAACAGTAATCTAGGCTTTTATGTGATAACTCATATTACGCCTAAAAAGTTGATCATCAAGTAATATTACCCTCATTTTATAGATGAGTAGACTCAATCTATAGTTTGTCCAAGACAATGACATTGAATAAGAGAATACTTAAATCTAGGTTATCTGATGCCAGGTTTATTGTATTCTACATTCCAATTTGTACTGGGATCCATCCTCTTAAGTTTTAAAATTCTGTGATTTCATGATTGGCTGTTGGAAATGAGGCACGCTATCAAATCACTTGGGCACCCTTGTTACATGCACAGCTGCTTCCAGGACTACTAAAGGCCTGGATGGAAAAAGTTATGCCTGCATCAGTACTGATTAATCCAAGTGCTGGGTATCAGCCACCTCACACAGAGCTCACTGTAACTTTAAATATTGATAACCAGCCTCATATATCACAGCCTAGGAAGATGACAGTTTCAGTGCATAATGGCTAAGGCTTTCTACAATAATCAGATATTCAATAATTCATGAAAATATATCCCCCCAAATCAAATTGGAAGCTATTTTGTGTAATATATTATTTAAAATTCAATATTATAATGCACACAAGTTCTGCTCAGCCAGCGAAGGACCATTTCAAAATGTGATTATATGTGGACTCTATTTAAAAGTGACAATTTTGCTTTTCATTTGTTAAACAGCTTAAATGGAGGAGTTCAACTGGAACTAAGTCATCTGACAATGAACTCAGGGCTTCCACAAGTAACTTTGAAAATTAAAAAAAAAAAAAACAAACCCTGACATTATGACCTGAAAAATTCACATACAGGTAGATATTGAGAAATATATGCAGTTGAAAGGAGTTTGTCCAGAATGACCTCAGTTTTTTCCCAACTCTTCTTTCTAAGTTTTCTGCCTGGTTTTACAAATGTAGCAGTTTTTGCCACATCTGAATATTAGAATCATAGAATGAATCTTATAATAAAGATGGGGCCTTAAGAGACCATAAATCAATAAATGTCAGACTATATGACACAAAGTGTTAGAACACAAAAACATTCTGGAAATACAAGCCTTCAATTTCTCTTAGATATTTTGATGGATTGGTAAGTTTGTTATTATAGACACTACTACACTTAAGCAGATCACAAATTATTCTACTTTTCTAATTCTAGTGCTACAAAGGTGATGCCTTCCAGGATGAAAGTGTTTTTTCTCCTATCTGTTCTCTACTTTTCTCAATCTAGCACAATCTTATTATTCTCCAGTCCTTTTTCCTACCCTTCCATACACTTCCATTTTGTTCCATAGATCTACTTTATTAATGACAAACTTTCTTTTATATTTACTCATTACATTTACTCTTCCATTGAATGAAAGAGACAAGCTCTCTCTAGAAAAATGAAGTAGTAGATAATCCTGAAAATGCAAATTATTCCTTTTCTCAGGTACTCCTATACACTCAGTGAAGAGGAGGAGCTGCCATACTCTTTGTTCCCCCCTATTACTTCTAGATTTTATCTTTGCCATCCTCATTCAAGAAATGTTTCTACTTTGAGATTTATTCTCTGCTTGTGTCTTCTACTTCACATTCTTTCATGATACAATAAAATGCATACTAACTTTGGAGTCTAAAGATATAGGTTCAAATACTCAATTCTTCTCATGACATTGAACCTCCTTCAGCTTTAGTATCTTGATATCTAAAATGAGTGTGGTGAGGTGGACTAAAAGGCCTTTAATATCGTTTTCTAGATATGGTAATTATTTAAATATATTCTGTTAGACCAAGTCCCTTCCACTCTTTTTTCAAGAAGTTTGGTAGTTTTGGAAAATGAGTTGGTATTTGAGATAATGTCTGAAAAGGCATTTGAATTTCTATGTCATACCTAAAATTGTAAAAATCATGGGATCCTGGAGGCCAGAAATGAAATGGGACTTTAAGATCTATTTGAAAAGAATTTTATAAATCTAACAAAAAAAAGTTTAAATTATACAGAAAATGACAGGAAGAAATACCAGTTTATGTTCACCACATTAGATTTCATTGAATAATTAATTATTAGTTAGGTTTTTGTAATATTTATTAAGCATTATGATAAGCCCTTTACAAATATTTTATTTTATTCTCACAACCATGCTGCAAAGATAGAAGCTGTAAAGATCCCCATTTTATACATAAGGAAAATCAGGCAGACAGAAGAGATTTTCAGTCATAGAACCAGTAAGTGTCTTGAGGCAGAATTGTAATTTAGGTTATCTTGACTCTAGGACCAGTACTCTGCTCTATTTAAATGCCAAAATGTAAAAACTTTTAAGAAGAATGATTAGTAAGTGATACCCAGAAAATCTTAATTTATTACTACTATCTTTCTTAGAAATGAATTAGGAAAAAATAATGATCATAAGTGTCTGAATACAAATGCACAGAATAGGAGTATAGCAAATGCAATATACTATTTTTTTATTTTCTATGTTTTATTGATTTTTTTGTAATTGATTCAGTTGACCACAGTTTGGTAATTTCCTCTGTCATGTGAGCATTTCATAAAATATAATTTCAGAGGAACAGATTTGTTTTTTTATTTATTTATTTTAAAATACATATCACTTTAAGAATCTTGTTGGGAGAGAAAAATCAGAACAAAAGTGAAAAAACCATGGGAGAGAGAAAGAAAAAAAAGAAAAAAATAAGTGAACACAGTATGTGTTCATTTACTTTCTTTTTTATTAATTTTATAATTTTAACATTTTTTTACATTATCCCTTGTACTCCCTTCTGTTCTGAACTTTCCCCCTCCTTCCCTCCATCCCCTCCCCTAGATGGCAGGCATTCCAATACATATTAAATATCTTATAGTATATGCTTGGTACAATATATATGTGCAGAACCGAATTTTGTTGTTGTTGTTGCAAAGGAAGAATTGGGTTCGGAAGGTAAAAATAATCTGGGAAGGAAAAAAAATGCTAACAGTTTATACTCATGTCCCAGTGTTCCTTTTCTGGGTGTAGCTGATTCTGTCCATCATTCATCAATTGGAATAGATTAGCTCTTCTCTCTGTTGAAGATATCCACTTCCATCAGAATACATCCTCATACAGTATCATTGTTGAAGTGTATAATGTTCTCTTAGTTCTGCTCATTTTACTCAGCATCAGTTGATGTCTCTCCAAGCCTCTCTGTATTCCTCCTGTTGGTCATTTCTTACAGAACAATAATATTCCATAACATTTGTATACCATAATTTACCCAACCATTCTCCAATTGATGGACATCCATTCATTTTCCAGTTTCTAGCCACTAAAAAAGGGCTGCCACAAACATTTTGGCACATACAGGTCCCTTTCCCTTCTTTATTATTTCCTTGAGGTTCCTTTACTTTCAATCTGCATAGTTTTTTTGTTTGTTTGTTTGTTTGTTTGTTTTGTTTTTCTGTCTAAAGTCTATGGGGATTGCTTTGGATCATTTAACCACCAAGAAGAATCAAATCTCATACTTGATCATTGCACATCCTGCTGTTGTGTACGATATGATTCTGCTTCTGCTTATTTCACTCAGCATCAGTTTGTATAAATTTTTCTAGGCCTTTCTTAAATTAGCTTATTCATCATTTTTATATAACAATAATATTCCATTATTTTCCTGTACTACAGCTTATTCAGCCATACCCCAAGTGATGGGCATTTACTCAGTTTTCAATTCCTTGCTAATACAAAAAGAGTTGCTTCAAACATTTTTGCACATGTGTGTCCTTTTCCATCCTTTATAATTTTCTTGGGATACAGACCCAATAATGACACTGCTAGGTAAAAGGTAATTCACATTTTTATAGCCTTTTGGGCATAGTTCCAAATTGCTCTCCAGAATGATTGGATTATTTCACAACTTCACCAACAATGTATTAATGTTCCAGCCTTCCCACAATTATCATTATTTATTCCTGTCATCTTAGCCAACATGAGAGGGTCCCTCAGAGTAGTTTTAAATTGCATTCCTTTGATCAATAGTGATTTAGAACATTTTTTTTTCATTGGACTATGAGTGGGTTTAATTTCATAATCTGAAATTTGTCTATTCATATCCTTTAAGTATCAATTGAGGAATGACTTGTATCCTTACAAATTTGACACAGTTCTTTATATATTTTAAAAATGAGGCCTTTATCAAAAACACTGGCTGTAATAATTTTCCAGCTTTGTATTTCCCTTTTAATCTTGTTTCTGTGAACTTTAATTGAAGTTGTCCATTTTGTTTTTCGTAATGTTTATCTTTGATCTTAAATTTCTCCTTTCTCCAAAAATCTGATAGGAAAATTATCCCTTGCTCTCTTAATTTGTTTGTAGTATCTTGTCCAGTATGCCCAAATCATGTACCCATTTTGATTTTATTTAAGTATGGGGTATGACTGTAGGAGTATGTATTCTGATGGAAGTGGATATCTTCAACATAGAGAAGAGCTAATCCAATTGCAATTGATCAATGATGGACAGAATCAGCTACACCCAGAAAAGGAACACTAGGAAATGAGTGTACATTGTTAGCATTTTTTGTTTTTCTCCCCAGATTATTTTTACCTTCCGAATCCAATTCTTCCTTTGCAACAACAACAACAAAATTCGGTTCTGCACATATCTATATTGTACCTAGGATATACTATAACATATTTAATATTTATGGGAATGCCTGCCATCTAGGGGAGGGGTGGAGGGAAGGAGGGGAAAAATTCGGAAAAGAAGGGAGTACAATGGATAATGTTGTAAAAAATTACCTATGCATATGTACTGTCAAAAATGTTATAATTATAAAAGTAATAAAAAGATAAATAAAAATAAAAAATAAAAAAGATAAAAAAAGTATGGGGTATGAGATGTAGGTCTAAGCTGAGTAACATTATTTTCCAGTTTTCCCAGAAACCTTTTTTTCAAATAATGAATCAAAAACTAGAAGGCCTTGATTTTGTGTTATATGTATGTAATCTATTCCACTGATCCACCACTCTATTTCTTAGCCAGTACTAAATGGTTTTGATGACTATTGCTTTATAATATAGTTTTAGATCTGGCATTGTTAAGCCATCATCCCTTATATTTTTCCCTTAATTTTCTTAAGATTCTTGGCCTTTTGTTCTTCCAAGAGAATTTTGTTATTATTTTTTTTCTAGTTCTGTGTAATTTTTGACAGGTTTATTGATATAGCACTGAACAAGTAAACTGATTAGGCAAACTTATAATTTTATTATATTAGCTCAGCCTGTCAATGAGCAGTGATATTTTTCCAATTATTTAGATCTGACTTTATTTGTGTGAGAAGTGTTTTGCAATTGTGTTCATATAGTTCTTAGATTTGTTATACTAAAGATTTTAATTCAAGGGAAGAGGAAATTTTCCTTAATACCTACCACTGAGATTTGGTGAGATGGGAAATATGACTAGAATATAACTGTAGATATGTGTTTTATTCAAAAGAAAAGGAATGTGAAAAAATTAAGAGGACTAAATTATAAGGTATGAAAATTAAATTTACTCTATGTTACTGGAACTATTTACTTTTCCATTACATTTATTTCTAATAGATTACTTTCTTTCCAGTAACCAATGTGTCATACCTTGTAACAAAAGTTAAAACAAGGAGATGAACAGGTATGTAATTTGGTAAATTTGACTTGCATTTCAACTATGTATGAAATTATATTCAAAGTTCCCTCTCTATTGTTGTAATCATTGTGAATATTATTTGCTGTTGTTATTTCACTTTACTCTGCTTATGCTCATAAAAGTCATATCTGATATTTCTTACCATATTTCATTATATTAATTTTTGTATGAGAAAATCCAAAAACCAAAAACCAAAAAGGGAAATTATAAATTGATTGTGAATTCAGCACTGGAAGAGATCTAAATGAATACTTTCATTTTATTTTGAGGAAACTAATTTTCAGAGAAGAAAATTATTTTTTCTTAATTTAATAAGATACTAAATTTATTTGAATTCAGTTCTTCTGACTAGAAATGCAGGGCTCTTTCCACTGTTTCATGCTGCATCTTGAGTGTTTGAAAACAATTGAGTAAAGATAAAAAAGACAGAAAAATAATAGTTACTTGTATTCATAATGTATTAAATAATATATCAGCTGTCACCTTGACAAAACAAAGAAACAGATAAGCAGTATAAGAATCAGGTCACTAATATGAGAATCCTCATTTTTTTTTTTTTTGTTTTTTTTTTTTTTTAGAATTAGAGATTCCATTATTGAGGTATTTCTTAGAATTTCCTCTTTGCTCAAAGTAATGAGTTGCTGACTTGTCTTAATGATCATTTCATCCTTCAAATGGTAGAAGAATCAATAAAGGGACATTGTTTTAAAAAATATTTTTATTAATAATGTTTATTTTCTAGTAAACTAGATATTTTTCTTGTAATCCTGTAATGTTCTTGTTTGGTTTTCTGGAGGTCTCTGACCAGCCTTCATTTCAGTAGAGTTATCACCACAAGAATAGCAGGTGTTAAACACTTCACAATCTAGTTTCCTTGCCTGGGGCCCAGCTATCTTTCTCCTAGCCTTTAGGAGTCTTGGTTTTAGTGGAGAAGCAAAGGAGAAGTCTGCCACCACAGTGGTGTGAGATGGAATGAATGAATCTCTCTGAGTCCGAGGGTTTGTGCTTCAGCCTCCAGCCACCACAAAGGTGGACAATGGAATAAATCTGTCTTTGTGTCCCACCCTGACTGAGTTTCAACTAGCTTATGTGTTCTATTTTAATTACATCATAATAGGTATGAATCTTGTAGAATTATGTTAAGTACTAAGTACATGTCCTGAACTAGAGAACTATTAATCACCATACTAAACTAGAAAACCATTGTCTTACCAATTCCACTGATTTAACACCTTGTAAGAATCCTGGTTTCAGAGTTCAGGCCCATAACATAATCCTTAACTACCACCTTCAAAAAAACTATCTCTTATGGAAAGGAATTTTAAAAGAAAAAGCAAGAAGAAGTTCAAATTTGTCAATTGTCAAATTGACAAAAATTGTCAAATTGTCAAAAAAGGGAGAAAAAACAACCAGTTCCAATGCAAATGTTTCATAGAAATCTAACAAAACATACAATTTTCCACATTAAGGGGTCATTGCCACATGCATACATGTCTATGAAAAAAAGATAAGTTTTATTATCTCACAACTTTTCTTTGGAGCCAAGCTTGTTTTTTTTTTTTTTTTTTTTTTTTTTTTTTAATTTTTTTCAACATCTATTTTTTAATTCTTTGGTGGTCATTGCACTTCTATTTCTATTATGGTGGTCATCATATATACCATGTTCTTGACTATACTTACTTCATATAACTTACTTCATTTAGAGAATCTTTTCATGCTTTTCTATATCATGTTCATCATTTCACACAGCACAATAATATACTACTGTGTTCATGTACTGATGTATTTAAGCAATTCCCCGATTAATAGATGTTTACTTTGCCACCACAAAAAGCTATAAATGTTTTTGCCTTTATGAAGCATTCGTTTTGTTAATGATTGGGATATATACATAGCAGTGGAATCTCTAAGTCAATGCTTATAGATATTTTAACCACTTTATTTGTTTAATTCAAAATTACTTTCTAGAATGGTTGTATCTTTCAAACTCTATCAACAAAATAATAGTTGTGTACCTAGCTTTCCATAATGCTTCCACAATTAACCTTTGTTATCTTTGCAACATTTCCGATGTGAAGTAATACTTTAGGCTTGTTTGGATTTGAATTTATCTTATTTTAATGAGTTGGAGCATTTTTATATGTTATTAACAATTTTTACTCCTTTGTCAAAGAACTGTTTGTTCATATATTTTGACCATTCTTCTACTGGAACATGGCTTTTGATCATATATTTTTTTTAATATTTAGACATCCTGAATATAAAATTTTAATCAAAAAAATTGTAGAAAACTTTTTTTCACAGTTATAATATACCCCCAGTTTCCTTTGATTATAGATAACTAACTTTGTGCTTGCAATAAATTTTCATTTCACATAATCAAAAATGTTTTATCTTTGGTCAGTGTCTTTGTTTTTGTTTGTTTATAAATTCAATGGCACATGGTTTTGCCTTAATTTTAAGGATAACAATTCAATATTCAAGTCAAGTATCCATTTGTGATTAATTGTATACTATGGTAAATTATGTTGGAATGGAAATTAAAATATAGGTCTGAGTCTCACCAATGAAGAGATATTTGTTGCAGGCTTGAAACCTTGGCAGAAATTGAACATTCCATTTACTATTTGAGAGAAAACAAAGGGGGGATAACTTTGGAATGAATTGAACTTTTTCCTGTATTTTGTAAGAGAAGAAAAGATTTAAGGGGAGAAAAGGGGGACAGGTAGAATTCTGTGACCTGCATGGGAAATCACCTCAAATAAGATAGTAAACTATCAAGATTGAAGTTTTGAAGACTGATAGCGAAATAATTCTAATATGGAAGAAAGGATGACATTACATAAAGAGATTGTTTGGGATAGAGAAAGTACTTTTTAACATATATATATATATATATATATATATATATGTATCTATATACATCCATACATATATGTGTATGTATATATATATATACACATCCATACATATATGTATGTGTGTATATACATATATATGTATATATACAAATATATATATAAATATGTATATATATATATATATACATATATAAATATATATATATATAAATATGTATATATAGATATAGATATAGATATAGATATAGATATAGATATAGATATAGATATAGATATATATGTTTAAAAGACAAAACGGTGAGGACAGAGGTGGAAACAAGAAGTACTAATGGAGAATGAATACTAATGTATGGCATAATTGTGAAAAAAATAAGAAAGGTGTTATAAAACGCAAAATGAGCTAAAGCACATAGCAAAGTTGAACTAAAATGATTTTTTTCCATTTTATTTTGTTTTGTTTCTCTTTCACTGTAATGGGAAAAGGACTTCACAAATTCCTGCTCTAATGCCACATTTTCACTTACAAGGGACCTGGCTTCTCAAAGGCTGTTCTAGCTGAGTATAAGCTATATCAGGTTTTATCACATCAGAAAATAGTCAAATATGCTCTTTGTCAAAGACTAAGTCTCTTTTACAAGGAAAACCCTAGCTGACAATTACTGCCAAAAGGCTGGCCAAAGCAATGTATAAAAGAAAGAAGGAAAGAAAGGAAAGGATGGATGAAGGAAAGAAGGGAGGAGGGAGGAAGGAAGAAAGAAAGAAAAGAAGGAAGAACAAGGAAAGAAGGAAGCAGGGAAGTTAGGAACAGAGAAAGGCATGAAAGGAGGGAGAGAGGAACGAAAGACAAAAATACATTTCTGTACATATGGTCAAAAACAAAGGAGAAAATATCAGCAATCATAACATTTAAATCTTTTACAATCATTAATTTAGCTATTGGCATGATAAAATAATTTTTTTTTGATTAGGGACAAAATACTAGAAGAATGAAACAGCAATTTTGTCATTTTCACTATAAAGAATAACAGGAGTTGAGGTTAAGTAAAAGATCATGAAAGGTCACATAAGGGAACATTGAAAGTGTTGCTATCTCATGTCCAATGACAACAAATCAATTTATTTATATTTGACCACTTCATATTTCATTGAATTTAATATATATATATATTCATGATGGCCACAATGAAAAAAATGCAACTTATATTCAAACATTTATTGCAAAGGTTAAGTAGAAAAAATTATTTGCAGAAATTAAGACCTTCCAAATTAAACTGATATATGATTGATTATATTTTAATTTAAGAGAAATAATTAGTTACCATTTATTAAGCATTAATTTATTTATTAAGCACTTACTATGTTTCAAGCATTGTGCCAAGCTTTTGGAATAAATAGTAAAAAATATATGAACAAACATACAAAAATAATTATCTTTTTCCTCAAGGAACCTACATTCTAATGGGAGATAAAACATGTAAAAAAAAATCAAATTACATGCAAGACTCATTTTCTACTCAGCCATCTATATAGTCTGACAACCACATTGTTAGAGCAAATATAGATTAATTCCCAGATGTTGTATGTATTTTTATTTATTTAGAATGGAATATCTTTTATATTATTGCTTCTTATTTGCTTTTATTTTATAGAAATGTTCTTAAGTTTTGAGGGCTTATTTTATAACCTGAAACTTTGCTAAAACTATCAATTGTTCCAATGAGTAACTTTGCTAATCCCCTAGCATTTTCCTAGTATGTCATCACATCTTCAAGAAATAAAAATATATCTGCATGACTTTGATTTATTTCTCTTGTCTTATTGATATTGCTAGCACTGTCCAAACTTTATCAAATAAGAGGAAGAGAGTGAATATGCTTTCATTACTCCTTTATTATATGTTGGGTGCCTGTTATTTCATTCAGTCCTTAAAACAATCCTTTGGAGTATGTCCTTTTGCTACCCTTCTTTTGAGGGTGGAGGAATGAAGGTTCATATAGTTTAAAGGAGTAACATAGTGTAATACAGTTATTAAGTATTAGTTATTCATTCTGTCATTTATCATTTGTTAACCACCTACTGTGTTCCAGACACTGTTAATCTGGGAATATTAAAAAAAAAAAAGGGAGAGGTTAAAAAAAGCACTTCTTTCTCTTAAGGAGCTCACAGTTTAATGGGAAGTATGGTATGCAAAACCCATGTACAAATAAGGCATATTCAAGATAAAAACAGACTGTTCTAAGAAATGATACTAAAATTAAGAAAGACTGAGAAAACTATAATTTTTGCAAAAGTTAAAATTTTATCTGAAACTTGAAGGAAATCAGGGAAGCAACTTGGTCAAGATGAAGAGGAAAAATATTCAAACTCTGGGAACAAACCTCCCCCACAAAAAAAGTCTAGAGTTAGAAAATGAAATATAATGTTCCAGGAACTACAAGGAAGCCATTACCACTGGAAGGTTATTAAGAGCATTGAAAGCCAAATAGAAGACTTAGTATTTGATCTTGGAAATAATAGGGAATCATTTGAATTACTTACATAGGTCAGACTTGTTTAAAAAATTCAGTCTGAGAATCAAGTGAGAATGGATGAAAGCTGGGAAAATAGGAGGGATTAATGTAGAGAAACCAACCCACAAATATTGGAGTAGTTCAAGTATGAGGTAACAAGGTATTTTAAATAGATAGTTATAGTATTAATAAAGAGAAGTGGGCCTAAGAGAAATTACTATGGAAGAAATGACATCAATTTACTATTGAATGAATAGAGAAGTTACTGATACCATTTGTGTTTTGATCCTGGAATACTATAAGTTTGTGGTAACTAAAATAATAATATAAAAATTATAAAGAGAAAAAGATTGGAGGGGTGGAGCCAAGATGGCGGAGAAGATACACACAACTCTGTGAATGTCCTTACTCCCTCACAACCAATTAGATAAATCAGCCTCAGAAATAGCGCTGGACTGATAGAATCCACAAGGACTGGAAGCATGACTTACCAGCTGAAGAGAATCTGGAGTTTCAACAGAAAAGGTCAGTTCCCAGGAGAGGAAGAAGAGAGGCCAGCACAGACGGCTGGGTGCTAGCACACTGCACGCTGGGGAGGGCTCTGGGATCAGAGAAGCCACTGATATAGAAGAATCTGGCACAGGCTGTTAGCTCTTCTCTGCTTATAAAACAGCAGTTCAGAAGAGAAATCTAAGCTACTTTAAAAAGCCAGATTGGATCTTCCCCAATCCCAGAGGTGACTCAGCAGATCTTGGAACTGTAGGTGTGGCCCCTAGCTTTTCACCTGTGAGTAGTTAAGAGATTGAGAAGTGGGTGGATACTGCCCAAGGAAACACTCACTGCCTGGCTCAGCTGACAGCTGTGGAAATCAGCCCCAGGGAAGTCCCAGAGAAGCTGAAACTTTGAACTAGGGACTGTGGTTTCTGGCAGACACTTCCAGTTTAAGCGCAGGGGCTTTTCCCGTCACCTGCTGCTGACATCCATGCCCCACTGGGAAACACAGGCTGGGCTTTGTGTTACCTTTACTGTTCAGTCTCAAACCTCAGGGAAGCCGCTAGAACACAGCGCCCTCAAAGCACAGCAGTGCTGATCACCTGTGAGGCACTTCCAGGGAGGGGTTGGGGAACTCTCTCCCAGAGCTATATCTTAGCTCAGGCACAGGAGCCGCTGCATCCATCCGGTCTGGGAGGAGGCTGGTAAAGAAATAAATGAATAAACTTCTTACCCCAAAGACAGACCCCAAAAGATGTTTTAAGTATGAGTAAGAAGCTAAAAAGAACCATTGACTCATTCTACACGGAGAAAGAGCAGGTATCCAACTCTGAGGAAGTTATCAGCAGAGAGTCAGCAGATAACAACCTAAAGGGGAATGATACCTGCCCCCCATCACATAACTCTCTCCTCGAAGAGACTATTAAAAAGCTAAGAGAGTTTGAAGAAAACTGGGGAAAGGAAAGGGAAGCTATGATAGAGAATAACAACGTTCTAAAATTGGAGTTGGAAAAAATTAAGAATTCACAGGAGATGCAGGGAAATTAATTTGTGAATTAGAAAAGGTTAAAAAATCACAGGAAAGTAGGATTTCTGAATTGGAAAAGATAAAAAAGTCTGAAGAAAATAGAATTTCTGAATTGGAAAAAGAAAATAATTCTCAAAAAATATTAGGGAAATGGAAAAAAAAAAAACATAGAGCAAAATAATTCATTTAAAAACAAAATTGGGCATTTACAAAAAGAACTAAAAACTGTGAAAGAAGAAAATAACTCCTTAAAAGTCAGGATGCAACAAATAGAAATGAATGATTCACAGAGAACCCAACAATCAGTCAAACAAATCCAAAAAAATGAAAAGCTGAAGAATAACGTCAAATATTTACTGGGAAAATTTATAGACCTGGAAAATAGATCTAGGAGAGATATTCTACGGATCATTGGACTTCCCGAAAACTACAATCAAAAAAAAGAGCCTAGATTCTATTTTACAGTAAATTATCAAAGAGAACTGTACAGAGATAATAGAAACAGAAGGGAAAATAGATATGGAAAGAATTCATCAAACTCCTTCTGAAAAAGAACCTAAAAAAAGAACACCACGGAATATTGTGGCTAAGCTGCAGAATTATCCCACAAAGGAGAAAATCTTGCAAGCAGCTAGAAAAAAAAGAAAATTAAATACCAATGTGCCAGAATAAGGGTCACTCAAGATATGGCTGCCTCCACATTAAAAGGTAGAAGGGCCTGGAACCTGATATTCCGAAAGGCAAAAGATCAAGGACTGCAACCAAGAATGAACTACCCAGCTAAGTTTAGCATCTTTTTCCATGGAAGAAGATAGTCATTCAATTAAATAGAGGAATTCTATATGTTTCTAAGAAAAAAACCCAGACTTAAACAAAAAATTTGATCTACATCCACAAGACTAAAGAGAAACAGAAAAAGGTACACAAAACACTTGAGAACTGTAACTCTGTTGTGGGTATATAAAAAGTACTCATGGATAATTTGATTTTACTGATATAAAAGAAAAAAAAAGGGGGTTGTATTAAAGGGAAGGAGGTCGTTTCAGAAAAAGGGGAAGGAATGATAAAAAGAGGGAAACTACATCCCAGGAAGAGGCATAGAAAATACACCATATCTGAAGGAATTTAGTGAGGGGGAGAAATATTGTGTGAATCTTACTCTCATCAGAAGAGGCTCAAAGAGTAAATAATTGACATGTTTGTTTTTCAGAGAATTCTCTCTCACCTCATTAAAAGGGGGGAGAGGAAGAGGGAAAAGGAAAAGGAGAATAAGTGAAGGGACTTGGAGGGAGGGGGGAGGGATACTAAAGAAAGGGAGGGCTGTGCGTCACAAGGGGGGTCTATAAATTAAATATTGGGGAAGGGGATCAGGGGGGTCAAGGGAAAAAGCATAAT
The DNA here is from genome assembly GCF_048593235.1 of Sminthopsis crassicaudata. Classification (NCBI taxonomy): domain Eukaryota; kingdom Metazoa; phylum Chordata; class Mammalia; order Dasyuromorphia; family Dasyuridae; genus Sminthopsis; species Sminthopsis crassicaudata. The sequence goes on along the minus strand of NC_133618.1, from coordinate 458,952,765 downwards.
CTGGGGATAATATGATGGCAGGAAATACAAAATTGTAATTTTAACTGTAAATGTGAATGGAATGAACGCTGCCATCAAATGGAGACGGATAGCAGACTGGATCAAAAATCAGAACCCTATAATATGTTGTCTACAGGAAACACACTTAAAGCAGGGAGATACATACAGAGTAAAGGTAAAAGGTTGGAGCAGAGCCTATTATGCTTCAGGTAAAGCCAAAAAAGCAGGGGTAGCTATCCTTATCTCAGATCAAGCAAAAGCCGAAGTTGATTTAGTTAAAAAAGATATGGAAGGAAACTATATCCTGCTGAAAGGTAGCATAAATAATGAAGCCATATCAATACTAAACATATATGCACCAAGTGGTATAGCATTTAACTTTCTAAAGGAAAAGGTAAGAGAATTGCAAGAAGAAATAGACAGTATAACTATAATAGTGGGAGATCTCAACCTTGCACTCTCAGATTTAGACAAATCAAACCACAAAACAAATAAGAAAAAAATGAAAAAAGTAAATAGAACATTAGAAAAACTAGATATGATAGACCTTTGGAGAAAACTGAATGGCAATAGAAAGGAATATACTTTTTTCTCAGCAGTTCATGGATCCTATACAAAAACTGACCATATATTAGGACATAAAGATCTCAAAATTAAATGTAGGAAGGCAGAAATAATAAATGCCTTCTTCTTAGATCACAATGCAATAAAAGCTACATCCAGTAAAAAGGTAGGGGTAAATAGACCAAAAAGTAATTGGAAAATGAACAATCTCATCTTAAAGAATGACTAGGTGAAACAGCTAATTATAGAAACAATTAATAATTTCACCCAAGATAATGACAATGATGAGACATCATACCAAAATCTTTGGGATGCAGCTAAAGAAGTAATAAGGGGAAATTTTATATCTTTAGAGGCTTATTTGAAGAAAATTGAGAAAGAGAAGATTAATGAATTGGGCTTGAAACTTAAAAAGGTAGAAAAAGACCAAATTAAAAACCCGCAACCAAAAATTGAACTTGAAATACAAAAATTGAAAGGAGAAATCAATAATATTGAAAATAAAAAAAAATTGAATTAATAAATAAAACCAAGAGTTGGTTTTATGAAAAAGCCAATAAAATAGATAAACCTTTGGTAAATTTGATCAGAAAAAATAAAGAGGAAAATCAAATTATTAGTCTTACAAATGAAAAGGGGGATCTTTCCACCAAATGAAGAGGAAATTAGAGAAATAATAAGGAGTTACTTTGCCCAACTTTATGCCAATAAATTTGATAATTTAAGTGAAATGGATGACTTCCTCCAAAAATATAGGCTCCCTACATTAACAGAGGAGGAGATAAATTGCTTAAATAGTCCCATTTCAGAAAAAGAAATAGAACAAGCTATTAATCAACTCCCCAGGAAAAAATCCCCAGGACCAGATGGATTGACATGTGAATTCTATCAAACATTTAAAGAACAATTAGGCCCAATGTTATATAAACTCTTTGGAAAAAATAGGGGATGAAGGAATCCTACCAAACTCCTTTTATGACACAGACATGGTACTGATACCTAAACCAGGTAGATTGAAAACTGAGAAAGAAAATTATAGATCAATTTCCTTACTGAATATTGATGGTAAAATCTTAAGTAAGATAGTAGCAAAAATAATTCAGAAAATCATCTCCAGGATAATACACAATGATCAAGTAGGATTTATTCCAGGAATGCAGGGCTGGTTTAATATTAGGAAAACTATTAATATAATTGACCATATTAATAATCAAATTAATAAAAACCATATGATCATCTCAATAGATGCAGAAAAAGCATTTGATTAAATCCAACATCCATTCCTACTAAAAACGCTTGAGAGTATAAGAATAAATGGACTATTACTTAAAATAATCAGGAGCAAATATTTATGACCATCAGTAAACATAATATGTAATAGAAGGAAACGGGAACCTTTCCTTGTAAGATCAGGAATGAAACAAGGTTGCCCACTATCACCATTACTATTCAATATAGTACTAGAAACACTAGCCTTGGCAATAAGAGCCGAGAAAGATATTCAAGGAATTAGAGTAGGAAATGAGGAAATCACACTATCACTCTTTGCAGATGACATGATGGTATACTTAGAGAACCCCAAAGACTCTGCTAAAAAGCTATCAGAAATAATTCAGAATTTTAGCAAAGTTGCAGGATACAAAATAAATCCACATAAATCCTCAGCATTTTTATATATCACCAACAAAATGCAGCAGCAAGAGATACAAAGAGAAATTCCATTCCAAACAAATGTTGAGAGTATAAACTATTTGGGAATCCATCTACCAAAGAAAAGTCAGGAATTATATGAGCAAAATTACAAAACACTTGCCACAAAAATAAAGTCAGATTTAAATAATTGGAAAGACATTCAGTGCTCTTGGATAGGTCGAGCAAACATAATAAAAATTACAATACTCCCCAAACTAATCTATTTATTTAGTGCTATACCAATCAGACTCCCTAGAAACTATTTTAATGACCTAGAAAAAATAACAACAAAATTCATATGGAAGAATAAAAGGTCGAGAATTGCAAAGGAACTAATGAAAAAAAAACAACTCAGAGGAAGGTGGTCTAAGTGTACCTGATCTAAAGCTATATTATATAGCAGCAGTCACCAAAACCATTTGGTATTGGCTAAAAAATAGATCAGTAGATCAGTGGAACAGATTCGATACAAAGGACAAAAAAGGGTACATCTATAACAATCTAATCTTTGACAAACCCAAAGATACCAACATTAGGGATAAAAATTCATTATTTGGAAAAAACTGTTGGGAAAACTGGAAATTAATATGGCAGAAAATAGATATGGATCTACACTTAACACCATATACCAAGATAAGATCAAAATGGGTCCATGATTTAGGCATAAAGAGGGAGATAATAAATAGATTAGAGGAACAGAGGATAGTCTACCTCTCAGACCTTTGGAGGAGGAAGGAATTTATGACCAGAGGAGAACTAGAGATCATTATTGATCACAAAATAGAAGATTTTGATTACATCAAACTAAAAAAGTTTCTGTACAAACAATACTAATGCAAACAAGATTAGAAGAGAAGTAACAAAATGGGAAAATATTTTTGAAAGTAAAGGTTCTGACAAACGTCTCATTTCCAAAATATATAGAGGACTGACCCTAATTTATAAAAAACCGAACCATTCTCCAATTGATAAATGGTCAAAGGATTTAAATAGACAATTCTCAGATGATGAAATGGAAACTATATCCACTCATATGAAAGAGGTTCCAAATCACTACTGATCAGAGAGATGAAAATTAATACAACTCTGAGATACCACTACACACCTGTCAGATTGGCTACGATGACAGAAACAAATAATGATGAATGTTGGAGGGGATGTGGGAAAACTGGGACACGAATACATTGCTGGTGGAGTTGTGAAAGAATCCAACCATTCTGGAGAGCAATTTTGAACTATGCCCAAAAAGTTATCCAACTGTGCATACCCTTTGACTCAGCAGTACTACTTCTGGGCTTATATCCCAAAGAAATACTAAAGAGTAGAAAGAGACCTGTATGTGCCAAAATGTTTGTGGCAACTCTATTTGTTGTAGCTAGAAACTGGAAGATGAATAGATGCCCATCAGTTGGAGAATGGTTGGGTAAATTATGGTATATGAAGTTTATGGAATATTATTGCTCTGTAAGAAATGACCAGCAGGAGGAATACAGAGAGGCTTGGAGAGACTTACATCAACTGATTCTGAGTGAAATGAGCAGAACCAGAAGATCACTATACACTTCAACAACAATACTGTATGAGGATGTATTCTGATGGAAGTGGAAATCTTCAACATAAAGAAGATCCAACTCACTTCCAGTTTATCAATGATGGACAGAGGTAGCTATAGAGAAGGACACTTGGAATTGAATGTAAATTGTTAGCACTAATGTCTGTCTGCCCAGGTTACATGTACCTTTAGAATCTAATGCTTATTGTGCAACAAGAAAATGGTATTTACACACATGTATTGTATCTAGGTTATATTGTAACACATGTAAAATGTATGGGATTGCCTGTCATCGGGGGGGAGGGAGTAGAGGAAGGGGGGGATAATTTGGAAAAATGAATACAAGGGATAATATTATAAATACACACACACACACACACACACACACACATATATATTTTACTCAGTCCAGTGTTTTTACTCATTATGCCTTGCTATGATGTAATGCATTTGAATTCTCAAATCAAAGAATAAACAAATTAACCTTCATGAAGAAATGAATCACATCTTAGCTAGATGTCCACTTTGTCCTTAACTTTGACACTTTTTTTTTGCGAAGAACCTAATATTTCAAAATTTTCTCTTCCTAGAAAAGTTTGAATCACTTCAATTTCCTTAAAATGGTATATTTTGGCAGATGATTAGATATAACTGTTTTGATTTTGATGGGTGAATAATTCAAAATAATTTGCATATTTAATTGTATCAATCTAATTGTGTATGTAAGGGCATATCTGATATTATTTTTCAAGGTACTAAACACAGGCAGCATCATATAAGGGAAGAAAAAAGCTATTCATCCATGGAATAAATAAAGGAAAATTTAGTTCTGTCTCTAACTCATTCTGTCTTTAGGCAGGAAACGGGTACAAAATTTCTAGAATTCCTTATAACTTCAATACTAAATGATCTATTTGACTATTGTATGATCTACCTACCTCTCCATCTGTGACTCTCTATTGTTTAATATTCCTTCAAGTTATAACTTTATTTATTGAACTTTCATTCATCAATTATATATTTTAGTATCTACTCTATGAATTCAGTATGGTACAAACCCAATTTTAAAATGACAATTACAAAATAGTTTGTACCATTAAGGAGCTTACATCCTACTGGAAGGTTAGGGTTAATATGAACATAATTTTAAGATATTTTAATAGTTCATTATTGTGTGTGTTCTAGTTCTCAAAGATTATGAGTTATCAAAAAGAGACCAATCTGCATTTATAGATGAAGTTGGTCAATGAAAATTCCCTACCTTTAGGAAAACACATATCCAGTCATTAAACAAACAACAACACAATATTGTCTTATCTATCACCTTTTCTAGCTCTAACATTCTATTTTCTACTTTCTAGAATTCCATATTCTAGGACATGTTCTATGCTTTTCTAGATCTCCAATTCTATCCTCTGCCTTCTAAGATTCTGTACTTCCACAAAACCTTCCCCTTTCCTTTCTGACATCTTCACAATATGTTTTTTTCCTTGACAATTTCTTTTGCCCTAAATGCCTCTTGGCCTATTACACAAGCACAGCTTGATGGAATGGTTCTTTCAAAGCTGTGAGTCAGATCAAGGCAACAATTATGTCCAGAATAGCTTTTGTACATGAGTTACTGTCATGGGACTGTCGGCAGCTCAAACCACCTATGTGATGCTTCAGCTACAATGACTCAGCTTCCTGAATCTCAAAAACAGGCTCAATATTTTTGTATATTCAAACTCTTTCTAAATGGATCATTTAAGTTTTTCAGTCTTTTGCAAGTTGTAATGATAGCACATTGAATGTAGCTATACACATATTTATCTATATAGATTATGTATATATATATATATATATATATATATATACGTATATATGTGTGGGGGGGCAGGGGGGGAGTGTGTGTGTGGGTGTGTTTGCATTATCCATCCATAATGTGTATCTACATATATATGTGTATATGAGTTAAAATAAAACCTACATTTTGTAATTCTATTATAATAGGCAATTCTACCTGAGAAACTACTTCTATCAATGACTATCCAGACCCCTTAAAAAGTTTTAATCTAAGAGAATTGCCTAGCCAGCAAAGAAATTAATTTGTCCACAGTCCAGGGCCAATAGGCCTGAGGTGAGAGTCAAAGCTGAGTGTTTCTAATTTCAATTTCTTCTTTTTTTGTACTAGGCCACACTGCTTTGTAAATGCATGTTTGTATATACACACTTATGTATACATCTATTCATCTAAGTATGTGTGTTTGTATCACATGCATACATATCCACATATAAACACACACAAATATACACATGAATTCACCAGAATATTTATATTTATTAGACAAAGGGTGTTCCCTACCTGTTAAGCAAATATCCTTTTGACTATTCTTGCCACAATGATCTCATCCTCTCTCTTCATTTTCTTTCCATTATATACTAATGCTTTGATGCCATCTGTTTCATTTGTCTTTATTGCATTTTAATTCACATGTACTTTTTAAATAAGATAATCTTATTTTTTCACTTAGAAATCTAAATCCTTGAAGGCAGAGATTACATCCTATAAATCAAATTTTCTTAATCGATACAAATTTTAAAAGATCATATAAATAATTGAAACATATATGACATTAAAAAAAACTAATTTTGAGTCTTGTTTTTTTTTCCATTTATTAGAAAATGAGTAAATATGAGTTTTATTATTTGAAATTTCACATGTGAAATAGGAATTATAATAATGGTCCTAATTCCTTCAAAGGGTGATGTGAAGACTATAGACAAAACTGTTAGTTTTTTTTTGTTTTGTTTTGTTTTTTTTAAGTCATATCCAACTCTTTGTGACTCCCTTTGGGGAAATCTTGGAAAAGATACTATAGTGGTTTGAAATTTCCTTTTTCAGATAATTGTACAGATGAGGAAATTGAGACAAATATTTTTAAATGACTTATCCAGAGTCACAGAGCTAGTAAGTCTGGAAACTGACTAGATGTACATCAGTTGGAAACTGGCAAAATAAATTATGGTATATAAGTGTTATGAAATGTGATCAAGAGGATAATTTCAGAGAGGTCTGGGAACACTTATATGAACTGAAACTAAGTGAAATGATCAGAACCAGAAGATCATTGAACACAGCTAAAACAAATTTATATGATGATCAATTCTGATGAACATGACTCTTTCCAACAATGAAATGATTTACATCATGTCCAATAATCTTGTGAGGAAGAGAACCATATACACCCTGAGAGAGAACCATGGGAACTGAATGTGGGCCAAAACATAGCATTTTCACACTTTCTGTTGTTGTTTGCTTGCATTTTGTTTTCTTTCTCAGGTTATTTTTTCTTACTTGATCCAATTTCTCTTGTGCAGCAAGATAACTGTATAAATATATATATATATATATATATATATATATATATATATATATATATATATATATATATATATACACACACACACACACACACACACACACACACACACACACACACACACACACACACATATATATACATATATATATATATGTATATATACATATATATACATATATATATATATATATGTTGGATTTAAGATATATCTTTAAAATATTTAACATGTATTTTATTACCTACAATCTAGAGGAGGGGATAAGGGGAAGGAGAGTAAGATGTGAAACACAAGATTTTGCACTGGTCAGTCTTGAAAAGTTATCATGCATATGATTTGTAAATAATAAGCTTTAATAAAAAATGGAAAAATGGAAAAAAAATGAGTGTTTTGTAGTTGTCTTCATATAGTTTCTGCCATTCCCTTGGCAAATATATTCCCAAATATTTTATACTATGAATTTATTTTAATTGGAATTTCTCTTTGTATCTTTTGCTGCTGTACTTTGTTGGTAATATATAAAATCACTGATGATTTATGTGGATTTATTTTGTATCCTGAAACTTTGCTAAAGTTTTGAATTATTTCTAATAGTTTTTTTTAGTAGATTCTCTAGGATTCTCTAAGAATATGATCATATTCTTATGTGTGATAATTTGGTTTCCTCATTATTTACTCTCATTCCTTTAATTTATTTTTCTTCTCTTATTGCCAAAGCTAATACTTCTAATAAAATATTGAATAGTAATGGAAATAGTGGGCAATCTTGTTGCATCCCTGATTTTATTGGGATTATTCTAATTTGTCTGCATTACATAGGATGGCTGTTGATAGTTTTAAATAGGTTCTACTTATCATTTTCAGTAAAATTCAACTTATTCCTATATTCTTTATTGTTTTTAATAGGAATGTATGTTGGATTTTATCAAATGCTTTTTCTGCATCTATTGAAATAATCATATGATTTTTATTAGTTTGGTTATTGATATAGTTAATTACCCCAGTAGTTTTCCTAATATTAAAGAAGTCCTTCATTCTGCTTATAAATCCTACTTCGTCATGATTTATTATCTTTGGAATGACATTCCATAATATCTTTATTAATATTTTATTTAATTTTTTTGCTTCAATATTTATTGGGCAAATTGGTCAACAATGTTTTTTCTCTGTTTTTGCCTTATCTGGTCTACGTATCAGCACCATATCTGTGTCATAAAAAGAATTCGATAGGACTCCTTCTTTTCCTATTTTTTCAAATAATTTATATAATATGGAAGTAATTTTTCTTTAAATGTTTGGTTGAATTATTCACATGTAAATCCATCTGACCCTAGAAAATATTTTTCTTAGGGAGTTGATTAAAAGATTGTTCAATTTCTTTATTTAAAATGGGACTGTTTAAATAATGTATTCCCCCTTCTGTTAAGTTGAGCAATCTATATTTTTGTAGGCATTCTACTATCTCTCTTAGATTATCAAATTTATTGACATAAAGTTGGAAAAAATATCTTGTAATTACTGCTCTAATATCCTCTTCACTGATAGAAAGTTCTCCCTTTTCATTTTTGAGACTAACAATTTGATTTTCTTTTTTCCTTTTTCTAATCAAATTAACTAAAGGATATTTTTTTTTTCACAAAACCAACTCATACTTATTGATTAATTCATTTTTATTAATCTTCATTTTTATTTTTTAGAATTTCAAACTTGGTATTTAATTGAGGGTTTTCATTTTCTTTTTCTAGCTTTTTTAGATGGAAGTCCAATTCAATGATAATCCCTTTTATTATTTTATGCAAGTAAGCATTAGAGATATAAAATTTTCCCTTATAGCTGCTTTGACTGCATCCCACAAATTCTGATATGTTGTTTCATTGTTATAATTCTCTTGGATGAAGTTATTGATTGTGTCTATGAGTTTTTGTTTTACCCATTCATTCTTTAGGTAATATTAAATTATTTAGTTTCCAATTTTTTTTTGGTCTATTTATCCCTGACCTTTTATTGTATGTTATTTTTATTCCATCATGCTCTGAAAAAATTGTATTTACTATTACTGCCTTTCTGCATTTGATGTTGAGGTTTTATATCCTAATACATGGTTAACTTTTGTATAGGTACCATAAACTGTCAAGAAAAAGATAAGCTCTTTTTTGCTTGCATTCAATTTTCTCCAATGATTAATTATACCTAACATTTCTAAAATTCTGTTTACCTACTTAATTTCTTCCTTATTTATTTTGTGGTTTGATTCATCTAGTTCTGAGAAAGCAAGATTGATATCCCCCACTAACATTGATTTGCTGTCTATCTCTTGTTGCATCTCTTTTAACTTCTAGGAATTTAGATGCTATATCACTTGGTGCATATATGATTAGAATTGATATCACTCTGCTTTAAATATGTTTCTTGTAAACAACATATTGAAGGATTCTGGCTTTTACTCCAGTCTGCTCTCTACTTCTGTTTCATAGGAGAGCTTATCCCATTTACATTGACAATTTAAATGACTAATTCTGTATTTCCCCCGATGTTATTCTCCCCAAGTTATACTTTTCTTTTTCCTTTCCCCCTTTCCCTCCTCCCCAGTATTTTACTTCTGACCTCCCTGAAACACTCCTGACCCTTTATAGATCATCCCACTTTCATACACCTTTCCCCTCCTGCTTCTCTTTTTCCTTCTACTAGCCTCTCCCTTTCCTTTCCCCTTTTTCCTCCCACTTTTTATAGGATGAGACAAGTTTTCCTGTAAATCGAAATTTGTCTGATATTTTATCTGTTAGCAAATCTGATGAGAGTAAGATTCAAACAGTGCTCACCCCCACCTTTCTTTCCCTCAATTATAATAGGTCTTCTTTACATCTTCATGAAATGCAATTTTCCTTATTTTACTTCCATTTTCCTCTTTTTTCTGGTACAATCACTTATATTCTTTTTCATATTATCACAATAAAATTAAATTATGCTTGTCTCTTCATAACAGAGATATTGATCTCAAGAGTTTTTTTTTTCCTTTTGACCTTTTTGTGTTTTTCATGAGTTCTGCATTTGGAGAGCCTTTTTTTAAATTTTTTTTTTTGGATCAGCTCTGGTATTTTCATAAGAAATAAATGAAATTCACCTGTATTATTTAATATCCAGCTTCTTCCCCGAGAGATATTGCTCAGTTTTACTGGATAGTTTATTTTTTGGCTGTATTCCAAGTTACTTTGCTTTCTTAATATCAGATTCCAGGTCCTTTGATCCTTTAAGGTAGAAGTTGCTACATCATGGATAATACTCCTTCTGGCTCTTTGATATTTGAATTGTTTCTTTCTGGCTGCTTGCAATATTTTTCTTTGTGTCTTATAATTCTGAAATTTTGCCGCAACATTCCTTGGAGTTTTCATTTTGAGGTCACTTTCAGGAGGTGATAAGTGAATTCTTTCGATGGCTATTTTACTTTCTGTCAGGGCAGTTTTCCTTGATGATTTCCTGAAAGATAAAGTCTAGCCTCTTTTTTTTTTTTTTTTCATCATGGTTTTTAGAAAGCACAGTAATTCTTAGATTTTCTCTCCTTGATCTATTTTTCAGATTGGTTGTTTTTTCAATGAGTGATTTCACATTTTCTAATTATTTTATTCATTTTGGGGGGGTTGTTTGACTGATTCTTGAAATCTGATTGAGTCATTCATTTCCATTTGTTCAATTCTAATTTTTACTGTATAGTTTTCTTCAATTATCTTTTTTAGCTCTTTTTGCATTTGGCCAATTGAAATTTAAATGAGTTTTTTTGTTCATTGAAATTTTTTCAGTTTCACAAATTCTGTTTTTCAAGGAATTGGTTCCTTTTTCATATCTGTTTTGTAAGGAGTTATTTGCTTTTCCCATTTCCCAAGGAGTTTTTTTAGATTATTTCTGTTTTTCCATTTCCATACCTCTTGCAAATATTTCATTTCCTTTCTTCATTTTTCTTCTCTCTTTTAATGTCCTTTTTGAAATCTTCCAAGAAAGCCTTGTGAAATGAGGATCAGCTCAAACCTTCCTTTGTTACTTCATGCCTTTAGAGACCTCAGGGTTTGAGATCTGTTTTTCTTTCTCTCTAAAAGCTATTTATGGTCAGATTTTTTTTTGATTTTTTGCTCATTTTTAAGGGTTGAGGTCTGCTCTTAAGGCAAAGGGCAACAGTTGCTTTAATTTGCCCTGGGACAGTTCTGCTGGCTGAATTCCAGTACCTATTCTTCTGGGGCTCAGTGATTTTCAATTTGCTTTTTGTATTTGATTTTGGCTGTCTTACAGCAAATCTGCTAAACTACCCACTTACAACAAGGACAGAGTAGCCTCAGAATCTCACAGAATATTCCTTTGTATGGACACTGTAAAGCTCTTACTCCTTGCCCAGCTCCTTACCCTGTGCTCCCTCTGCTGTGGTCTGGGCTCAGCAGACTGTCACCCTACTCAACTGAAACAGACTTGGTCTTTTTTTTTTTTTTTTCAAATATTCTGACAAAATGTATTTCTTTCTTTCTTTTTCTTTCTTTTTTTTTTGAAGACTAATAGTATTTTTTCAATTAAATGTAAGAATAAGGAGCCAAGATGGCTGAGAAGATACACGCGATTTTGTAAGCTCCCTTCTTCCTTCAATAACAATTAGTTAAATCAGCCTCAAAAATAATGCTGGACTGATAGAAACCACAAGGACTGGAAGCATGACTTACCAGCTGAAGAGAATCTGGAGTTTCAAAAGAAAAGGTCAGTTCCCAGGGGAGGAAAAAAAAAGGCCAGCACAGACAGGGTGAGGTGCTAGCACACTCTGCCGATCAAGCTGGGGAGAACTCTGGGATCAGAGAAGCCACTGAGATAGAAGAATCTGGCACAGACTGTTAGCTCTTCTCTTCTTATAAAACAGCAGCTCAGAAGAGAAATCAAGCCACTTTAAAATATAAAGCCAGATACTAGAACCACCCCAATCTGGAAGTTACCTAACAGATCTCAGCACGGCTGTGCAGCCTCTTTCTGCTGCCCGGGGCTTCACCTTGGAGTAGTTAAGAGCTTGAACAGTGGGGACACAGCCCAAGGAAATATCTAAGTCACATAGTGCCGGGCTTGGCTGGAGGCTGTGGAACTCAGCCTTGGAAGTCCCAGAGAAGCAGAACCTTTGAAATAGGGACCGCAGTTTCTGGGCAGACACTTCCAGTTTGAGCGCACCGGCTTTTCACATCAGCTGCTGATATCCATGCCCCATGGGACACATTGGCTGGGTTTTGTGTCACCTTTACTGTTCAGTCTTAAAACTCAGGGAAGTCTCTAGGACACACAGTGGGGTCCTTCACTGAGCAACCCTCACAGCGCAGCCGCACTAATCACCTCTGAGTTATTTCCGGGGAGTGGGAGGGGAACTCTCTCCCAGAGCTATCTCTTAGCTCAGGCACAGGAGCCTCTGTGTCCATCCAGTCTGGGAGGAAGCTGGTAAAGAAATAAATGAATAAACTTCTTACCCCAAAGACAGACCCCAAAAGATTTTTTAATCATGAATAAAAAGCTAAAGAGAACTATTGATTCCTTCTACATAGAGAAAGAGCGGGTATCCAACACCAAAGAAGTTAATAGCAGAGAGTCAGCAGATAACAGCCTAAAGTGGAATGATACCTGCCCCCATTACATAACTCTCTCCCAGAAAAGACTATTAAAAAGGTAAGAGAGTTTGAAGAAAAACGGGGAAAGGAAAGAGAAGCTATGATAGATAATAACAACGTTCTGAAATTGGAGTTGGAAAAAATAAAGAATTCACAGGAGATGCAGGGAAACAAAATTTGTGAATTAGAAAAGGTTAAAAAAAATCACAGGAAAGTAGGATTTCTGAATTGGAAAAGATAAGAAATTTTCAAAAAATTAGGATTTCTGAATTGGAAAAAGAAAATAATTCTCTTAAAAAAATAGGGAAATGGAAAAAAAATTCAATAGAGCAAAATAATTCATTTAAAAACTCTATTGGGCATATACAATAAGAACTAAAAAATATGAATGAAGGAAATAACTCATTAAAAATCAGGATGGAACAAATAGAAATGAATAATTCATTGAGAACCCAAGAATCAGTCAAACAAAACAAAACAAAAAAAAAAAAAAAATGAAATGCTGGAGAATAATGTCAAATACTTACTGGGAAAATCTATAGACCTGGAAAATAAATCTAGGAGAGATAATCTGTGGATCATTGGACTTCCCAAAAACTATGACCAAAAAAAGAGCCTAGATTCTATTTAACAGGAAATCATCAAAGAGAACTGTCCAGAGATAATAGAAACAGAAATAGGTGTTGAAAGAATTCATTGAACACCTTCTGAAAAAACCCTAAAAAAAGAACTCCATGGAATATTGTGGCTAAGCTTCAGAATTACCACACAAAGGAAAAAATATTTCAAGCAGCTAGAAAAAAACGATTCAAATATCAAGGGGCCACAATAAGGGTCACTCAAGATTTGGCTGCCTCCACATTAAAAGATCGAGGGGCCTGAAACCTGATATTCCAAAAGGCAAAAGATCAAGGATTACAACCAAGAATAAATTACCCAGCTAAATTTAGCATTTTCTTCCATGGAAGAACATGGTCATTCAATGAAACAGAGGAATTCCATTTGTTTCTAAGAAAAGGAAAAAAAAAAAAAAACAGAATTAAACAAAAAATTTGATCTACATCCACAAGACTGAAGAGAAACAGAAAAAGGTAAAAAGAACTCTTGAGAACTGTATCTCTGTTGTGGATATATAGAAAGTCCACACGGATAATTTGATTTTACTGATATAAAAAAGGGAGGAGTAGTAAAGGGAAGGGAGTAGTATCACAAAAAGGGGAAGGAGTGATAAAAAGAGGGAAACTACATCCCAGGAAGAGGCATAGAATATATACCATATCTGAGGGAATTTAGAGAGGGGGAGAAACATTGTGTGAATCTTACTCTCATCAGAAGGGGCTCAAAGAGTAAATAATTGACATATTTGTTTTTCAGAGAATTCTCTCTCACCTCATTCAAAGGGGGAGAGGAAAAGGGAAAAGGAAAAGGGGAATAAGGGAAGAAACTTGGAAGGAGGGGGGAGAGATACTAAAAAAGTGAGGGCTAAGCATCACAAGTGGGGTCTATAAATTAAATATTGGGGAAGTGGTTCAAGGGGGTCAAGGGAAAAAGCATAATCTGGGGATAATATGATGGCAGGAAATACAGAATTAGTAATTTTAACTGTAAATGTAAATAGGATTAACTCTCCCATCAAATGGAGACAGATAGCAGACTGGATCAAAAGTCAGATGCCTACAATATGTTGTCTACAGGAAACACACTTAAAATATGAAGATACATACAGAGTAAAGGTAAAATGTTGGAGGAGAATCTATTATGCTTCAGGTAAAGCCAAAAAAGCAGGGGTAGCCATCCTTATCTCAGATCAAGCAAAAGCAGAAGTTGATCTAGTTCAAAGAGATAAGGAAGGAAACTATATCCTATTAAAAGGTAGCATAAACAATGAAACCATATCAATACTAAACATATATGCACCAAGTGGTATAGCATCTAACTTTCTAAAGGAAAAGTTAAGAAAGTTGCAAGAAGAAATAGAAAGTAAAACTATAATAGTGAGAGACCTCAAACTTGCACTCTCAGATTTAGACAAATCAAATCACAAAACAAATAAGAAAGAAATTTTAAAAAGTAAATAGAACATTAGAAAAACTAGGTATGATAGACCTTTGGAGAAAACTGAATGGCAATAGAAAGGAATATACTTTCTTCTCAGCAGTTCATGGATCCTATACAAAAATTTACCGTATATTAGGACATAAAGATCTCAAAATTAAATGCAGGAAGGCAGAAATAATAAATGCCTTCTTCTCAGATCACAATGCAATAAAAGCTACATTCAGTAAGAAGTTAGGGGTAAATAGACCAAAAAGTAATTGGAAAATGAACAATCTCATCTTAAAAAATGACTGGGTGAAACAGCAAATTAAAGAAACAATTAATAATTTCACCCAAGATAATGACAATGATGAGACATCATACCAAAATCTGTGGGATGCAGCTAAAGTGGTAATAAGGGGAAATTGTATATCTTTAGAGGCTTATTTGAACAAAATAGAGAAAGAGAAGATTAATGAATTGGGCCTGCAACTTAAAAAGCTAGAAAAAGACCAAATAAAAAACCTTCAACCAAAAATCAAACTTAAAATACAAAAATTAAAAATTGAAATCAATAATATTGAAAGTAAAAAAAAAAACACTATTGAATTAATAAATTAAACCAAGAGTTAGTTTTATGCAAAAGCCAATAAAATAGATAAACCTTTGGTATATCTGTTCAGAAAAAGGAAAGAGGAAAATCAAATTGTTAGTGGATCTTTCCACCAATGAAGAGGAAAATAGAGAAATAATAAGAAGTTACTTTGCCCAACTTTATACCAATAAATTTGATAACTTAAGTGAAATGGATGACTTCCTCCAAAAATATAGGCTCCCTAGATTAACAGAGGAGATAAATTGCTTAAATAGTCCCATTTCAGAAAAAGAAATAGAACTAACTATTAATCAACTCCCCAGGAAAAAATCCCCAGGACCAGATGGATTTACATGTGAATTCTACCAAACATTTAAAGAACAATTAGGCCCAATGTTATATAAACTATTTGAAAAAATAGGGGATGAAGGAGTCCTACCAAACTCCTTTTATGACACAGACATGGTACTGATACCTAAACCAGGTAGATCAAAAACTGAGAAAGAAAATTATAGACCAATTTCCTTACTGAATATTGATGCTAAAATTTTAAATAAGATAGTAGCAAAAAGAATTCAGAAAATCATCCCCTGGATAATATAATATGACCAAGTGGGATTTATACCAGGAATACAGGGCTGGTTTAATATTAGGAAAACTATTACTATAATTGACCATATTAATAATCAAATTAATAAAAACCATATGATCATCTCAATAGATGCAGAAAAAGCATTTGATTAAATCCAACATCCATTCCTACTAAAAACGCTTGAGAGTATAAGAATAAATGGACTATTACTTAAAATAATCAGGAGCAAATATTTATAACCATCAGTAAACATAATATGCAATAGAAGGAAACGGGAACCTTTCCTTGTAAGATCAGGAATGAAACAAGGTTGCCCACTATCACCATTACTATTCAATATAGTACTAGAAACACTAGCCTTGGCAATAAGAGCCGAGAAAGAGATTCAAGG
Source organism: Sminthopsis crassicaudata (assembly GCF_048593235.1). Lineage (NCBI taxonomy): Eukaryota > Metazoa > Chordata > Mammalia > Dasyuromorphia > Dasyuridae > Sminthopsis > Sminthopsis crassicaudata. The sequence goes on along the minus strand of NC_133618.1, from coordinate 458,936,364 downwards.
AATTAGACTGGGAAATGAGGAAATCAAACTATCACTCTTTGCAGATGACATGATGGTATACTTAGAGAACCCCAAAGACTCTGCTAAAAAGCTATCAGAAATAATTCAGAATTTTAGCAAAGTTGCAGGATACAAAACAAATCCACATAAATCCTCAGCATTTTTATATGTCACCAACAAAATGCAACAGCAAGAGATACAAAGAAAAATTTCATTCCAAACAAATGTTGAGACTATAAACTATTTGGGAATCCATCTACCAAAGAAAAGTCAGGAATTATATGAGCAAAATTACAAAACACTTGCCACAAAAATAAAGTCAGATTTAAATAATTGGAAAGACATTTAGCACTCTTGGATAGGCCGAGCAAATATAATAAAGATGACAATACTCCCCAAACTAATCTACTTATTTAGTGCTATACCAAATAGACTCCCAAGAAACTATTTTAATGACCTAGAAAAAATAACAACAAAATTCATATGGAAGAATAAAAGGTCGAGAATTGCAAGGGAACTAATGAAAAAAAAGTCAGATGAAGGTGGTCTAGGTGTACCTGATCTAAAGCTATATTATATAGCAGCAGTCACCAAAACCATTTGGTATTGGCTAAGAAATAGACCAGTCAATCAGTGGAACAGATTAGGTACAAAGGACAAAAAAAGGTACATCTACAACAATCTAGTCTTTGACAAACCCAAAGATACCAACATTAGGGATAAAAATGCATTATTTGGAAAAAAAAAACTATTGGGAAAATTGGAAATTAGTATGGCAGAAATTAGATATGGATCCACACTTAACACCATATATCAAGATAAGATCAAAATGGGTCCATGATTTTGGCATAAAGAATGAGATCATAAATAGATTAGAGGAACAGAGATTACTCTACTTCTCAGACCTGTGGAGGAGAAAGGAATTTATGACCAGAGGAGAACTAGAGATCATTATTGATCACAAAATGGAAGATTTTTATTACATCAAACTAAAAAGTTTCCGTACAAACAATACTAATGCAAACAAGATTAGAAGGGAAGTAACAAATTGGGAAAATATTTTTAAAGTTAAAGGTTCTGATAAAGGTCTCATTTCCAAAATATATAGAGAACTGACCCTAATTTATAAGAAATCAAACCATTCTCCAATTGATAAATGGTCAAAGGATATGAACAGACAATTCTCAGATGATGAAATTGAAATTATATCCACTCATATGAAAGAGGTTCCAAATCACTACTGATCAGAGAGATGAAAATTAATACAATTCTGAGATACCACTACACACCTGTCAGATTGGCTACGATGACAGAAACAAATAATGATGAATGTTGGAGGGGATGTGGAAAAACTGGGACACAAATACATTGCTGGTGGAGTTGTGAAAGAATCCAACCATTCTGGAGAGCAATTTGGAACTAAGCCCAAAAAGTTATCAAACTGTGCATACCCTTTGACCCAGCATTGCTGCTATTGGGCTTATATCCCAAAGAAATACTGAGGAGGGGAAAGGGACCTGTATGTGCCAAAATATTTGTGGCAGCTCTATTTGTTGTAGCTAGAAACTGGAAGATGAATGGATGTCCATCAATTGGAGAATGGTTGGGTAAATTATGGTATATGAAGGTTATGGAATATTATTGCTCTGTAAGAAATGTCCAGCAGGATGAATACAGAGAGGTTTGGAGATACTTACATCAACTGATGCTGAGTGAAATGAATAGAACCAGAAGATCGCTGTACACTTCAATGTTGTATGAAGATGTATTCTGATGGAAGTGGATATTTTCAACATAAAGAAGATCCAACTCACTTCTAGTTGATCAATGATGGACAGAAACAACTACCCCCAGAGACGGAACACTGGGAAGTGAATGTAAATTGTTAGCACTACTGTCTATCTACCCAGGTTACTTATACCTTTGGAATCTAATACTTAATGTGCAACAAGAAAATGGGATTTACACACATATATTGTATATAGGTTATATTGTAACACATGTAAAATGTATGGGATTGCCTGTCATCAAGGGGAGGGAGTAGAGGGAGGGAGGGGATAATTTGGAAAAATGAATACAAGGGATAATGTTATAAAAAAATTACTCATGCATATATACTGTCAAAAATTATAAATACAATTTTAAAAAATTAAAAATTAAAAAAATAAATGTAAGAATAATTCTTGACATTCATTTTTGCAAGATTTCAAGTATCAGATTATTTTTCCCTCCTTCCCTTAATTTTCCTTTCCTCAAGATAGCAAGTAGTGTCATAATCATTTTAGACATATTTCCATTTTATTCATGATGTGATAGGAAAAAATCAGAACAAAGTGGGGGAAGCCATGTAAAAGGAAAAAAGTGAAAATTGTACTTACATCACCATTTTTCTTTCTCTGGATGCAAATGGAATTTTCTATCAGAAATATTAGAATTTTCTTGGGTCACTGTAATGCCAAAAAGAGCTAAACCTTGCATATTTGATCACTATAGAATATTACTATTGCTATGCATAATATTCTCCTGGTTTTCAGTCAGCATGAGGTCATGTAAGTTTTTCTGTGCTTTTCTGAAATTTACAAGACATCATTTCTTATAAAACAATAGTATTCCATTGGATTCATATAGTATATGTTAATGAATTATCCAATTGATCGGCATCTCTTTGATTTCCAGTTTCTTGCCACCACAAAAAGAGCTGTTACAAACATGTTTTCACAGATGGGTCCTTTCTGCTTTTTTTATGATCTTTTTGGAATACAGATCCAGCATGGACACTCTAGGATTAAAGGGTATTCACAATTGTACAGCCCTTTGGACACTGTTCCAAATTCTTCTTCGGAATGAGTGGTTCAGTTAACAACTCCACCAGGACTTTAGTATCCTTGTGTTCCCACATGCCCTCCAAACATTTAGCAGACCTGGTCTTAAAGTTCTTCCAAAATACCTTCTTCTAGAAATATGTTGTACTGCAGATATTTGTGGGTTCTATCATTTCAAAACAAATTCAGTAGCTTAATCTGGAAGTCTCTTGTTCCTTTGAAAAAAGGTCAGAGGTGGTCAGCTAGAGGAGTATCTACTCTCTTCCATTTTGGCTTCATTCCAAGTAAGTTATTCTTGATGACTATCCTATATGTTTTTGTTTGTTTGTTTGTTTGTTTTTGGTTTGTTCTTTGAAACAGTATAATGCAAATCTCTCATTATTTAAATGGACACTGCTAAGTATTGTATGACTGTGGCTCTACAATATTTGATTTTTTTTCTTCAGGCCATTTGCAATATTTTCTCTTTGACCTAAAATCTAGGATTCACATATAATATTCCTGGGAATTTTTGTTTTGGTATCTCTTTCAATAAATGATTAGTGAATTCTTTCCACTTTTATTTTGAATTATGAATCTCATATAACAAGATAATTTTCTTTTATTTTTAAAATGTAATTTCTAAATTGATTTTCCAATCAAGGCTTTCAGGAAGTCTAATATTTTTTCTTTCACTTAATAATGTGTTTTCCCCCAAAATTATTTGTACAGATAGTTTTTAAAATTCAATTTTGTAAAATTTTAATTCCAATTTTTCTTCCTTCTTCCCTTCCCTCCCCCTATCTCAAGACAGCATACAATAATTCTTAAAATGTATTTCTTCACTATGTTTCCACATTTGTTATTTTTCTGATGAGATGGTTTATATGTTCCCTAGGTTTTTTTTAATTCTTTTGATTTTGTTTTATTGTTTCTTGATGTCTCATAAAGCCAATGCCTTCCACTTCTCTGATTTTAATTTTTAAGAAATTACTTTCTTCAGTAAGTCTTTGTAGCTCCATTTTCATTTGATCATTTTTATTTTTAATCAGTTCTTTTCAGTGGATTTTTGTGCCACTTTTTACCACTTTTTAAATTCTGTTTTTTTAAGATATTATTTTCTTCAGTATTTTTGTGCCTTTTATAAACCTATTGACTTTCGTCATGATTCTCTTGCATCACTTTAATGTTGGTTTTTTTTTTTCCAAATTTTTCTTCTAACTTTCTTATCTGATTCTTAAAATCTTTTTTGAGCTATTGCTGGATTTTTGTTGGGATGTATTCTATTAGTCTTTTTCTTTGAGACTTTGATTGTAAATGTTTTGACATCAATGTCTTTTGAGTTTTTGCCTTGATCTTCCGCTTCCATATCACCATGATACTTTATGATTAGATTCTGTTTTTTTTTTTGTTTGTTTGTTTTTGTTGCTTATTCATTTTTTCAGCTTATTTTTTTTTACTTTTATTATGTTATAATAAACTCTCCTTGTTTGGTGAAGAGTACATTGTCTCAAGTTTCAAGTTTTTCATGCCCCTGTTTGCTGAGATAGTTCTGGGATTGTATATGTGTTTGCTAGTTCCTTGGTGGTATGATCCAAAGATAGGTGTTGTCACTATTCTCTTGGACAGAGCTATGGCATTTAACCAGCAAAGGACCTTGATCCTCTGCTTCTATAAGTGCTAGTACTCTTTTTGGTGCTAGAACTTTGATGAGGTCTTTGCTTTCCTGCAGTCACAAAATTTTTGTCTTGGAATTGGGATAGGGGCCCTAATACCTTGTGAGTGACTGGAAGCACTTTTTTGCCTTGTAACTGACCAGGATCTCTATTATCTTGTAGCTATAACCCTGTAACTATAACTAGGAATTCTCTTCTTCTCTGGTGACAAGTGCTAAGGATTCTTTTTGTCCCAGAAATGTAACTTAGAAGTATATATGGGAATCTATTAAACAACACCTAATACCACAAAATGTTCTCTGTAATTTCTTTTTGACTCATCCCACCCTCTTACGATTCTCTTGGTTGAAAGTTCATGAGGGTGTTATTGCTGATGTTTTAGTAGCTTCCAAGCCGTAGTGCTAGTTTTGCGGTGGCCTGAGTGTGCTGTGCACAAGCCTTCTTATCCAGTGTCACAGATCTTTCCTGTTGATTTTCTGATTTATTTTGGTCTAGGGGAAAAAAAGAAAACCTGTCTCACCCTGACCTTTTGTTTACTCCCGAATTTGATTTGAAGCATTATTTTGACTATTTTTGGAGGGGAATGTTGGGAAAATTCAACTGAGCTTCTGTCTGTACCTTGCCTTCTAGGTTTTGTTTTTCAATTTTCCCTAAATATTTTTTAAAGAATTACATTTAAAAAAATATTCTAAATTGTTACCAAATTGTTGCCAGGATATGCACAGTTTTGTAGCTTTTGTGACATAGCCCCAAATTGCTCTCCAGAGTACTTGGATCAACTCACAACTCCAATAGTACATTAGTGTGCCAGTTTTCCCAGATTCTTTCCAAAATCAAACATTTTCCCTATTTTGACACATTAGTCCCTCTAATAGATTTGAAGTAGTATCTTGGAACTGTTTTATTCTACATTTCTCTGATTAATAGTAATTGACTATATAACTTATAGTTTATATATCTATATGTGTACATATATATGTATATATACATATATATATATATGCTTAACCATCCACATATTTGAGAAAGGAGACCTTTATCAGACATATTTTTTGCAGAAATTCTTTCCCAATTTCTGCTATCCTTATAATTTTTGTCACATTAGTTTTGCTTTGGAAAAACTTGTTAAATGTTATAGAATCTAAATTATCTATTTTATATTTTTAATATTCTCTATGTTTTCTTTGGTCCTAAATTCTTCCCCTGTCTATAAATCTGAAATATAATTATTTCATGTTCTTTTAATTTGTTTATGGTAAACAAATATAAATATATTTATTAATAAACCATTTACAGATTTTGACCTTTTTTGGATATATGGTGTGAAATGTTTATAAACATCTATTTCCTGCCATGTTTTCCTATAGTTATAGAAATTTTCTTAAAAATGAATTTTTGTTTAAGTTGTCAAATAATACTTCAGATACTAAAAATTTATCATGTGTAGGGCACTGTGTAAGGCATTGAATATGAATAGATTAAATGAAAAAAAAATTTCTTCAAGGAGCTTCCATTCCATTCTATGGACATATTCTATGTATAGATAGATAGATAGATAGATAGATAGATAGATAGATAGATAGAGATAGAGATTGAGATATATATGTAATGTAATGTATCTAATATATATATGTATATGTATTTGTATGTATGTATATATATTATATATATATACATACATACATACACACACACACATACTGATACTTTGAAGAGAAACAAAACAGTAACAATGATTAAGATAAAGAAACCTCCAAGGAAGATAGAAAATATGTTGCTCCTTTAAGGAAAAAAATAAATTTTCAAAATGGTTTTCAGGAAAAATTGTATTAATATAAGTTAATAATATTATATCTTGAAACTTTGATTTTTTAATTTTATTTTATCAAAAAAAGCTGATATGGTGTAATGGTTGAAGCAAAACTAGAGAAGCTGCTTTCACATGCCACTGTTTTCTGAGTCAGACTGTAAATTCCTAAGTAAATGATTTAGTTCTTCATCATATGATTTTGTCATAAATTAATATGCTAATATTGATAGTGATCAACATTAATATTAAAATATTCATGAAAATATGTTATAGTGATATTAATAATAGCTTACATTTCTGTAGGGCTTAATAGTTTATGTAAAGGTGTTGCATCCATTTTCATTATCCTTACTCTAAAGTTAAAGAAATTGAGTCACAGAGAATTTTTGATTTATGTATTGTCATTATTATTCTATACAACACGGAAAATGTGAGATGTATTTTTAAAATTACCACACAAAAAAAGAAATAATCATTTGTGTTTACAAGTCACAAAGCACTTCCAAAAAATCCTATTTAAAAAAAATTATAAGAACTGTGCAAGATGGGAGTTATAAATATTCTTTCTATAAGAAAGATAATATTTTGTTTCAAAAGTCCTTGATTCAAGTTCTCCCTATTCTATTTCCTCCTTGTGAAATTGTGAGTAAGTCTCTGAAACTCATTTTCTTCACTTGGAAAATAAAGAATCAAATGAAACAATGCACATAGAAGGTTTGATTGTTGCAAAACATTTCATATGCAATTTTAGGTAGAAAAACTTGAGTAAAGGATTATTTTTTTTTGTTTGTTTTGTTTTTTCCTGGCTTTGGTGATTTGCCCAGTGTCATACAGCTAGGAAATGTTAAGTGTCTGAGACCTGATTTTAACTCAGGTCCTCCTGATTTCAGATCCGGTGCTCTATCTATTGTGCCACTTAACTGCCCCATGTCAAGTATTCCTAAAGGACAAATGAGTTACATTCCAAAGAATGGAACAGAATTGGTCAGAGGCAGAAAAAGAAGGAAAATCTTCCAGGAAAGTATTTAACATGAGTAGAGACTTGACAATAGATAAATTAATTGGCCTGACTTAAGTGGAAGATTTGTGGTTTTCAGTCACTTTCCTTTACTCTTTCCTTTTGCATGGCTTTTTTTTTTCACAAGCTACTGAGGTCAATATAAAAATATTCTCTTGGATCTCTGATACAGAATGCAGCTGGTTGAAAGACCCTTCCTTTAGCTGCACCAAACAGCCACCATTTATTTAAAGCTCTAGTCTCAAGTCACTAATATTCAAATCAGATTGAACAGTATATTAAGTAATCTATCTGATAAATTAGCTATCATCCTTCCAGACCTGAGAAAAATATATTTATCAAAGATTCTCATTTCTAAGCCTTTTGTAAAGTGAATCTAATTAAGTATATTTCTTCATACCCTTCCCTCTTCCTTCTCCCTCATTGAATATATTTATGCAGCTACCAGACAAGTTAATCATTGAAAGAGACTTTAGAGACCATCTGCTACTACCACTTTATAAGATAAGAAAACTGATACACAAGGACATAAAGTAACATTCTCAAAGTCATGGAGATGTTAGGTATTAAGGGTAGGATTTGAATCCTAACTACAGATTTATCACATCTTACCAATTCATGATGGTATGAGACTTATGCCTTTATGAAGAGAGAATAATCAAATTTCAATGTTGAAAGGAATTTAGGATAAAAATTTCCAACTTGTATTCCTTCATTTCTCCAAAAATAGTTTGAAAACTATATTTTAATAAAATATATTTTCTTTGCAATCATATTTATTTCATTTGAAACCATTATTCTGAAAAGTATATAGGATTCACCAAACTATCATATAAATTCTGGGTATAAAAGGGTAATAGAACTCTTAGCTAATACTACATTTAGATTAGTGGCATCAAAGTCAAATAGAAACCAGGTCCACTAAAATATATAAAAGGATCTCTGTGGCACACATATTTACTTAGGAAAAGAAAACCACACATAAACATTACCTATGTTCTATTGTATTTCTATATTTTGTTAAATATCTCCCAAATCCATTTCAATGTGACTCAGGCCGTACTTGAAAAGATGTGAATCAGCTCATTGTACTAATTTCTTCTGTAGCATTCCTAAAAATATTCCTTTATAATTTCTGATTATTTCTGTTTGCCTAAGTCTAGTACGCTATTTTCTTGGAAGGCTTATTGTGCTGATAATCATCTTTAAAAATCATGAAAGCTTTTCAAGGGAGGTACCCAGGAGTTCTTTGGTTTTATGAAGGAACAAACATGAGAAAACAAGCTGAGCTTAAATCAGATAGGATCATGGTTGACAATAAGGAAGAACTTGATTTTATGGATTTTTGCATTTTACACAGGACAAATATAGAATAGTTGACCTTGGGAAGACATTTGAATAGTTTGGATATTGATCTGCATAAGGCAGGAAACTATGATGATCTTTTGATATCTATTGAGTTGGGTAAGGAGATTGATTGACATTTGAGGATCAGTTAAAGGAATGTTGGGTGTTTAGCCTGGAGAAGTGTAGACATAATGAAGACATAATAGGCATTTTTAGGTATTTAAGTTATTTTCTTGTGAAAAAATGATTAGAGTTCTGTATGACACCAGAGGATAAAACTTGTTTCCCTTACCACCTGATTTAGGAGAGACTTCCTCCTGTTGTATGAGGCCCTTCCGAAACAAGCAAAAAAAAAAAAAAAAAAAAAAAAAAAAAAAAAGTGATAAATGACTGCCAGCTCTCAACATACTTGCCTTCCCCTCTATAATGAGAGAGTTGGGGAAGCACCATCATTACCACTCAAGGTGCCATGGCACAGAATCAGGCTGACAAGTGGAGGCAAGGACAATTTAGGGGCCCTTCGCCAAATGTCTAACAGGGCCGGTAATCAGCCAGATGGAGAGGAAATGAAAGCCCCGGGTGGGTGTCCACCCTTGTTAACTAATATTATCATGTAAGGCATAGAATCTGAAAGTTTGAAGAGAACATAAAGGTCATTTAGTCCAAACCCCTGCCTGATGGATCAATTTGTTTTATGACATATTGGCCGAAAGACTGAGTCATTCCAGGAGCAGGGCACCATTGTTTCCTGAGCTACTATTTCTATTATGTTGTTGAACAATTCTTCTAGTTAAAAAAAAAATTAAAAACATGTACCAATATTATACAGAGTGTCACTAAACTCTTAGTGAGATTTTTAAGTAATATAATGTTCAGATTTACAGAGCAATTTCCCCACAACAACTCCATGAGGTAGATAGAGTTTTTTTTTTTTTTTTTTTTTTAGCTCCATTCTATAGAGGAAGAATTTGAGGCTAAGAGACTTTCAATTAATTGCCCAAGATTAAGATGCTAGTAAGAATCAGACTTGGGATTTCAACCTAGGTTTCTCATACTTATGAATCTAGTATTTATTTAATTAATAATGTAATTTGTTACATTAGTTCTTAGGATCTGATTAAAAGAAATAACAAGGAAAGAACCTGATTGGGGATTGAATCAAAATCTTGTATAAAATCAAAGAGGATTATTTCAACTACACTATAATGAAAATTCTGACATTTCTTATAATGAGCAATCATCTTATTGATTATTATTTTCTCTTCTGGAGGAACACAGAACTAAAAGTAATTATATATTTCTAATTTCCATTTATCTGTAATATTATAATATGACTTATCATTGTTGTTATAAGTTATTTTGTAAAATGTAGTCTTTGTAGACCATTTCTATCCCTAGGATGAATATTCCTGAGCCAGGAGAAGATGCCCCGAGATTCTAGCATTTGGCAGAAGGCCAAATTGTTGATTCCTGGATATTCTTCTCCTTTTTCACTGGCCACCCACAGTGCTTGGAAACATAAAGACATTTGATGAATGTCAATGAACTGAATGTTCAATTGGTGGTGTTCATTAGCTTCTACTTTGGCCAGACTATGACTCCTGATGAGTCTGTAAATGGATGTAGTTTACTTCCTCAAGTGTTTTCCCACCCAAGGTCTATTGACAGCTGGGATCTAGAAGCTGGTTAATTGACTACTCCCCTCCATTCCAGCAATAGTGAGCCATTCGGAGAGGCATGTTACACTCCATGAGGATGATGAGCATCTAACCAGTTTTTGGCTCAGATACACTTAGAAGTAACTCAATAAGACAAGATTCATGCTTCACCTAAGGAGTGGACCAGATAAGTTTTAAGGTGCCAGAATAAGAGTTAGAGTGTATTTAATGGTATCTAATATAATCTATAGCTAGTAAAACAACTCTTTTACTTAATTTTCAAGATGTGGCAATCTTTTCTTCACTTGAAGGTCAAGTGAATCTCTGTAATGGGATCCCGCTATTTCCTGAAGTATTCTAGCCTACTTTTAAATAATTCATTTTAGGGAGTTTAGATTTATTTGATTTTATTTTCTTATATCAAATTCTCAATTATTTTGTATATCCTTCCCTTTGAAGGAAAAGAGAAGCTTAATTTCTTTTTTATATATCAGTTCTTTAGACAGTGAAGATAGCTATCATGCCCTTTTACCATATATCTTATCCAAATTAAACATTACTAGTTGTTTATTGGGCTCGAAATGTTACTGTTGCTATCCTTAAAATTAATTGAGTGTGTTGCCTCAGATTCCAACCCTAGATATGTATTTACCATTTCCAGATGTATTAGTATATCCACATGCTCCCCCAACACCAATGAAGCAAGAAAACAAGTATTTATTAAATACCTACTGCATGACATGAACTGTGCTAAATGTTTTATAAATATTTCATTTGATTTTCACAATTCTAAGAAATATGTGTTATTATTATCTCCATTTTTATAAGAGGTAACTGAGGCAAACAGAGGTGGTAAATTGTTGAGGCTAGATATGGTCAGGAATTCCTGAAACAAGACCCTGAAACAAGGACTAGTTTTTTATCCAAAGCACCTTCTAGTTGGCTGATAAATCACTTAAGTCTCATTTTAAATAGTGCAATGACTAAAAAAATAATAAAATTGAGCTCTTTCTATATCTCGCAATGCTTTAATATCCAATATGATATTTGATCTTTACACCTTTATGAAAACTTAGGACAGCATTTTACTTATCTCCATTTTACTAAGGAAAATACTAAATCATAGGAGAAGTTACTTGTCCAAATTCACACAATTATTAAATGGCAGAGTGTGGATTCACACTTGGGTCTTCTGATTCCTAGTTGTTTGTTTGTTTGTTTGTTTCTTTTTTTCAGAATAACATATTGTTTCTACAAAGTGTTACCCAGCACTGATTCAACAAAAATCTCAGTTCAATCTAAGAGACATTTATTTACTGGCTCTTATGTTACAAGAATCTTGCTAGGTGATATAAGTACCAGAGTGAAAAATATCACAGTTCTTTCCCTCGAGGAGCTTAAAAATCTAATAGTTTTCTATTGTTGTCTCCTAACTCTATGCCAGTACCCAGGGCTTATATTGCCCATTGCAAAGCTAGATCACATCCGCAATTGGCCTTCACAGGAGAACAAACATCTGGTTTGTTTAGATGAGTAGAATATAATGCTAAAGTGAGAAAGATATGAAGGAACGCTCCCAACTCTGATTCTTATTGCCAGGAATTACATGACTCACCTTTCTTTGCCAGTAAGAAATGTACAGCAAGAATTTAAAAAAAGTTATTTCAGTGGGTTGTTGGGATAGGAGGTAGAAAATATTCTACAAATATGGAAAATACCTATATTCTCAGGCTCAGTTGTAGTACTGAATAGTTAAACTGTTGATGTTGTTTTTGTTTTTGTCTTCTCTTTTTTAATTTTTTTTTTGTTATATGGATTGAGTTACTAGATAAGATAGGAAGAGTAGTGTATAAAATTGATATAAAATAAAAATAAATATTATTTTTAAAAAATATACAAATATAATTACAGGAAAGTCCTGATTCCCAGATCTGAATCCTATTGAAATGGTGAGAAGATTTAAGGATTTGAATTACTTTATAAGTTTGTATTACATAGAGACAAAAGGTTTTTTCCCTTTTTCTCTAAAACAATTATATAAGTATTGGGCTGCCATTGATCCTATTACTCCCATAAAAATACTTCTGTAGTTACTAATGTAAGTAATCTAATTGAACCCAAATATAAGTTCATGCTTATGCACACACACACACACACACACACACACACACACACACACACACTTATTGAGTCATATTGAGACACAGACTGTCAGCTATGACAGTCAAATAGAAAATGGAATAAGAAATTTGCCCCATACAAAATTGAGTGAGTTATAAGACTTCAAATGAACTATATTAAGTTTCTGGGCCAATGAATGAATATTCAGAAAAATGACTGCAAAGTGAAGAAAAAAATTAATAAGTACTCACTACCCATCAAGCATTAGATTGAATACCTAGTTAAAAATACAAAAAGCAATTCAGTCCCTTCTTTCATAATACTTTCATTCTATTAGGTGAAGATAATACATCTAAATGAATGGTGGGTAAAGAGTAATGTTTGGGGATGAAGAATTACAGAAATTATAAATAAAAATATAAAACAATTGATTTATGTAACACACAATTTCCACAAAAGTTATTATCAGTGATTACACTTATTACATTATTGCTAAAGCTAGAGATAAGGGAGATAGAGGGATAGCTATATTCCCACCATTTAGGAAACTCAGGGCAATAGTGCAATTTCTGTTTTTAAGAGCTGAAAATATACTGGAATGGCATAGTGTGAAGGTAGACAATACCATACTGATGAATTAGACAATACTAATTCAATGTAAAACCTAAATTCCCATTTACTAAAGTATATTTTTGGTTCAGAAGATAGGACCAAATGTACAAAAAAAGTGGAAAGTAAGATAACTATTTAACTATGTGACTCAATTAGTTATTTCATTTTTCTGAACTCCTCCTTTGGAAAAACAAGAAGCTTGAAATGGTTGCTTATAGCTAAGTTCTTTCCTCAGGGACTGGATGATCATATATTTTAAAAGGTTAGGCAAGGGTTTGGGCTCATCTATTTGGTAATATTCTAAGAGGCTTAATTACTACTACTACTACTACTACTACTACTACTACTACTACTACTACTACTACTACTAATAATAATAATAATAATAATAATAATAATAATAATAATAATAATCCTGCTGACAGGCAATTTGGATTGAGAGACCGAGGCTGGAAAATTCCATCTTATTTTTTCTGTTATTTGCTGATTGGTCATTCACAAGAGGGGAAAAGAAAGAAACAAACAATACAAAGCAAAGAAGTGACCAGGGACCTAAGATATATGGATTGTATTAGATTTCTCATTCAACCTGGGGTTTTGAAAGACGTGAAATGCAAAATAATTGATGGCCAAAGTACTTATATATATATAGTCTTTCTGTCTTGAAATCATTTTTTTCTCAGGGTACAGAACCATCTTTGGGTTTTGGAAAATATTTCACTGCAATCTGTTTTCTGTGCTCTCATCCAGGAGATTTCTGATGTCATAAGAACTTCTACTGAAATTTCAAAAGAATCTGTGCAGAAATTAGAAGATTCATTTACATTGTGTGTACTAGTTTCTTCTGCCCAGAAAATAGTGGATCTGTGTCATATCATCAAGGAAGTGTATGACTGCCTGGGTCCTGTTTTATCTCTGGATTCCCTTTTTATATGTAATTGCTAATTGCTATTTCTCAACTTGTTTCTTAATCAAAAGTGAGGTATGATAAAGTTTTAAAAAAAGAAAGGGGTAGCTAAAAAAAATTGTTAAAAAAAAAAAGGGGGGGAAGGCAGGTTGTAGGGAGATTGGTAGACAGAGAGACTCTTTTCCTACATATGTTATAGCATACATCTTGTACATTTTTTGTTGAACCTTACCAAGTTTGGAAGAAAATCTTCCCAGATATCATGTCTTGAAAGAAACTTTCCAGAAGAGAATATATGGAAAGCTTGAATTTCCTTGAAGAAACAAACCATGCTGTTTATATTCTTTATAGTAAATAACTGCTTCTTTGGCCAAATTTATTTTTAAATTTGAATAGAAGAATATATTTTAAAGTTTTTTTTTATCTTTTCCAATGTTTCAAAAAGTTGACATTTCATTTTGTCATTCAATTATCTGAGAGGATATAAGGAAAGAAAAGCCATTTCAATTGATCCTGCTCTTCCAACTTTGTTTCATGCTCCTACAAGAAAATAATTCAAGAACTAATGACACCAAGATAGCAACAATGGGAAGGGCCTTTCAGGTCTTTCTCTTACAAAAAGTGACCCTCTAGAAAGAGTTCAACCCAACAAGCATTTTAAAAACATGCATATTGTTCAAAATTCTTTGCTAAGTGCTGAGGGTATTTTAAAAAATTCCTTATCCTTCAAGGAATTTATATTTTATTGACTGTTGGTATTATGATTTTATATATACATGTATCTATATATATATATATATATATATATATATACGTGTATATGTATATATATATATGTGTATATGTATATGTATACACATATATACATATACACACATGTACATCTACATTGTATACACATGTTTATATGCCTATATATGTGTGTGTATGTGTAAAGTAATTAAAGGAGGGATATCAGGGAATATAGAGAATGACTTTCAGATTTGGGAAACAATTTATATAAATTCACAAAACCCAGAGATGGAGTTTTATTTGTTTTTTTTTTTTTTTTTTAAATTTGTTTCTTTTTTGCAAGGTTGGATTTAAGTGACTTGCCCAAGGTCATATAACTAGTAAATTTTAAGTGTTTGAGGCAGGAGTTGAACTCAGGTCTTCCTGATTTCACAGGCAATATTCTATCAACTGCACAACCTAGCTGTTCTGGAAGTTTGGAGAAAAGGTTGACTAGTGTATTTAGTACATAAAATGGGTGAAGGACAAGTGGTGTGACAGAAGAAAAAAAAAACTGTGCCCATAGTAGGAAAGGCTTTGAATACCACAATGCATGTTTTTGACAAGGCAAAAATGATTTGATGTGTTTCAAGAGGAGGATGACATGTTTTAGGAGATTTTTTTAATGGTTATATAAAATATGGTTCAGTGATGAGAGAGATTGGTACACAATCTCATTATTAAGGGCTGAAGTGACAAAGGTGAGAAGTGATGAAGACTTAAGCTGAAGTGCTACTTCCAGGGGGGAAGGCAAGATGGCAGTGAAGCCAGGAAGTTGCATGAGCTCTCCCAGTTTCCCTAGAAAATCACATAAAACCAAGCCTCTGAACAGAGTCTGACAGAATGAACCATCTTCCAGCTCAAGATAGACTGGAAAAACAAAGAAATGTCAGTCTCATGAGGGTGAAAAGGCTGTACATCTAAGGTTAGATAGACTCTAGGAAAGTAGGTGGGAGAGACTTAGTCACAACAAATCAGCACAAATTAAGACAACTCTGAGATACCACTACACACCTGTCAGATTGGCTAAGATGACAGGAACAAATAATGATGAATGTTGGAGAGGATGTGGAAAAACTGGGACACTGATACATTGTTGGTGGAGTTGTGAAAGAATCCAACCATTCTGGAGAGCAATTTGGAACTATGCCCAAAAAGTTATCAAACTGTGCATACCCTTTGACCCAGCCGTACTACTACTAGGCTTATATCCCAAAGAATTACTAAAGAAGGGAAAGGGACCTATATGTGCCAAAATGTTTGTGGCAGCTCTTTTTGTTGTAGCTAGAAACTGGAAGGTGAATGGATGCCCATCAATTGGAAAATGGTTGGGTAAATTATGGTACATGAAGATTATGGAATACTATTGCTCTGTAAGAAATGACCAGCAGGAGGAATACAGAGAGGCTTGGAGAGACTTACATCAACTGATGCTGAGTGAAATGAATAGAACCAGAAGATCGCTGTACACTTCAATGTTGTATGAAGATGTATTCTGATGGAAGTGGATATCTTCAACATAAAGAAGATCCAACCCACTTCCAGTTGATCAATGATGGACAAAAATAACTACACCCAGAGAAGGAACACTTGGAAGTGAATGTAAATTGTTAGCACTACTGTCTATCTACCCAGGTTACTTATACCTTTGGAATCTAATACTTAATGTGCAACAAGAAAATGGTATTTACACACATATATTGTATCTAGGTTTTATTGTAACACATGTAAAATGTATGGGATTGCCTGTCATCGGGGGGAGGGAATGGAGGGAGGGAGATAATTTGGAAAAATGAATACAAGGGATAATATTATAAAAAAATTACTCATGCATATATACTGTGAAAAAAATTCTAAATTAAAAACAAAACAAAACAAAACAAAACAAACAAACAAACAAAAAAACCCAACAAATCAGCAACTAAGATCCTCAGTAATGGCACAGTAGAGGAGCAAATCAGGGGGAAGTTTCCAATCCCAGCTCAGAAGGCAAATTCTGAAAAAACACACAGTTTGCAGAAAAAAAGAAACAAACACCCTTTAAACACAAGGGCTCTTGTGATCAAAAGCAAGGCTTAGAGTTTCAAGGAACCTTGGGGCAGTAGCACCTCTTTTACTCCAGGATCAGAATCCCACCTTAAAAGTGAAAAGGAGGAAATGCTAAAAGAAAAAGGGAAAAAAAAAGTAAGTATGAAAGAGAAAGTACTTGAACCATAGAAAACTATTATGGTGACAGAGAAGACCGAGACACAAACTCAGATGAGGACAGAATGTCCACATAGGCAATTGCAAAGAGTGATATGAATTGGTCTCAAGCCCTAAGAAGCTTCTTGTAAGTGCCCATAAAAGATTTTAAAGGGCACGTAAGAGAGGTAGGAGAGAAATGAGAAAGGAAATGAGAGGTTTGCATGAGAGAATCAACAGGTTGGAAAAAAGAAGGGAAAAAAAAAGTGAAGAAAACTACTTGTTAAAAAGTAGAATTAGCCAAATGGAAAAAAAGATATACAAAAGGTAACTGAAAAAAAAATCACACATTAAAATCAGAATGGAGCAAATGGAAGCTAATGACTTAGTGATACACCAAGAATCAGTCAAGCATACTAAAAAAAAATGAAAAAAATGGGGAAAAATGGGAAATACCACAAGGAAAAAAAGACAGTTGGCCTGAAAAATAGATCTAAAAGAGGCAATTAAAAAGTATTTACCTACCTGAAGGCCATGACCAAAAAGAGAGAGAGAGAGAGAGAGAGAGAGAGAGAGAGAGAGAGAGAGAGAGAGAGAGAGAGAGAAGGAGGGAGAGGGAGGGAGGGAGAGAGAGAGAGAGAGCCTGTATAGCATTTTAAAAGCAATCAGTAAGAAAAATTGCCCTGATATTCTAGAAACAGAGAATGAAATACTCATTGAAACAATCTATTCAATCACCTTCAGAAAGAGATCAAAACAAGGAATGTTGTTAAAAAAAACTCCAGAACTACAATCTCAAGGAAAAATACTGATGTCAGATTAAGCAAAAACAAAAACAAAAACAAAAATAGATCTAATTAAAAGAGATAAAGAAGGAATATACATCTTCCTAAAGGGTACCATAGAAAATGAAATATTATCAATACTAAACACGTGTGTATCTAGTGATATAGCATCCAAATTCCTAGAGGAGGAGTTAAGAAAGCTGCAAGAAACATAAGACAGCAATATTATACTACTGGGGGATCTCAAACTTGCTCTCTCAGAAATAGATAAACCAAATCACAAAATCAATAAGGAAGAATTTAAGGAGGCAAATAGAATTCTAGAAAACTTGTTGTGATAGAGTTTTGGAGAATTTTGAAGAGAGACAAAAAGAAATATACTTTTTTTTTTTCTTGCAACATGTATCCATCAAAATCCATCAAAATCAAATGCAGAAAGGAAGAAATATTTAATGCATTTTTTCAGAACATAATGCAATAAAATTACATGTAATTTAAGGCTAAGTAAAAATAGACCAAAATTAATAGGAAACTAAATAATGTCATTCTAAAGAATGAGTGGGTTGAACAACAAATAATAGACAAAATCAATAGTTTCATCCAAGAAAATGACAATAATGGGACAACATACCAAGATTTATGGGATGCAGCCAAAACAGTTCTTAGGGGAAACTTTATATCTCCAGATACTTACTTACATAAAATAGAGAAAGGGAAGATTAATAAATTGAGCATACAATTAAGAGAGCCAGAAAAACAAGAAATTAAACACTAGCAATTAAATACCAAATTTGAAATTCTGAAAATAAAAGGGATTAATAAAGTTGAAAGTAAGAAAATTCTTGAATTAACAAACAAAACTAAGCATGATTTTATGAAAAAACCCAACAAAATAGATAAGCCTTTAGTTAATTTGATTAGCAAAAGGAAATAAGAAAATCAAATTGTTAGTATCAAAAATGGAAAGGGAGAAATTTCCACCAATGAAGAGGAAGTTAGAGCAATAATTAGGAATTATTTTGACCAATTGTATGTCAATAAATCTGATCATCTAAGTGAAATAGATAGATAATTATAAAAATACAGATTGTCCAGATGAACAGAGGAGGAAATAAATTACTTATACAGTTCCATTAAAAAAAAAGAAGAGAAATTGAACAAGATTATTAATCTACTCCCTAAGAAGAAATGGTGGAGTTGTGAAAGAATCCAACCATTCTGGAGAGCAATCTGGAACTATGCCCAAAAAGTTATCAAACTGTGCATACCCTTTGACCCAGCCGTACTACTACTGGGCTTATATCCCAAAGAATTACTAAAGAAGGGAAATTTACATGTGAATTATTACAGACATTTAAAGAACAATTAACTTCAATACTATACAAAGTATTTGAGAAAATTGAGAAAGAAGGAGTTCTACCAAATTCTTTTTATGGGGCTGATACCTATACCAGGTAGGGTCAAAACAGAGAAAGAAAATTATAGGCTAATTTCTCTCATGAATATTGATGCAAAAATCTTAAATAAAGTATTAACAAGGATATTACAGCAAGTTATGCCCAGCATAATACACTATGACCAAGTGGGATTTATACCAGTAATGCAGAGCTTGTTCAATATTAGGAAAACTAGTAGCATAATTGATAAATCAATAACCAAACTAACAAAATTATATGATTACCACAATAGATGGAAGAAGTGCATTTGATCAAATCAATATCCATTCCTTTTAAAAACACTAGAAAGTATAGGAATAAATGGATTTTTTCCTCAAAATGATCAATAGCATCTATTTAAAATCATAAGCATTCATCATATGTAATGGGGACAAATTAGAACTATTCCCAAAAAGATCAGGAGTGAAACAATGTTGTTCCATATCATCATTATTATTCAACATGCTATTAGAAATATTAGCTTTGGAAATAAGGGAAGAAAGAGAAATTAAAGAAATTGGAGCAGGTAATGAAAAAAAACAAATTATCACTCTTTGCAGATGATATGATGGTATACTTAGAGAATCCCATTGATTCTCTAGTAAAACTAGTAAAAACTAGTAAAAACAATTTATAATTTTAGCAAAGTTGGAAAATACAAAATAAATCCACATAAATCATGAGCATTGGTATAGATTACTAACAAAATCCAGCAGTAAGAGATACAAAGAAAAAATCCATTCAAAATTACTGTATATATAATAAAATATATCTTCCTGCCAAGAAAAAGAAACACTTTTGATACAAGTAAGATCAGATCTTATCAACTGGAAAAATATCAAGAGTGCATGGGGTGGCTGAACTAATAAAATAAAAATGACAATACTATATAATTCAATCTACTTATTGACTGCCATACCAATAAAACTCCCAAGAAATTATTTTACAGTTATAAAAATAATAACAAATTTCATCTGGAAGAACAAAAAATCAAGAGTTTCAAAGGAATTAATGAAAAAAATTGCAAATGAAGTTGGCCTATATTATAAAGCAAAATCATTTGGTACTGGCTAAGAAATAGGGCAATCCATTAGTAGAATAGGTTAGGTTCATAAGACACAATAGTTAAATGATTATAGTAATCTAGTGTTTGACAAACCCAAAGATCTCAGCTTCTGAGATAAAATTTCACTATTTGACAAAAAATTGCTGGTAAAATTGGCAGAAACTAGGCTTTGATCCACACCTAACACCCTATACCAAGATAAGTCGAAATATGTTCATGATCTAGACTTAAAGAGTAATTATTAGAAGCTAATTAGAAGAAGAAAGGATAGTTTACTTCTCAGATCTGTGGAGAAGGAAGAAATTTTTGGCCAAAGAAGAACTGGAGTACATCAATGAATACAAAATGGATAGTTTTGATCATATTATGTTAAAATGTTTTGTACAAACAAAACAAATGAAGACAAGATTAGAAAGGAAACAATAAATTGAGAAAAAAAATTTACATTCAAAAGTTCTGATGAAAGCCTCATTTTAAAAATATATAGAGAATTAGAGAATTGACTCAAGTTTATAAGAATTCAAACCATTCTCCAATTGATAAATTGTGAAAGGATATAAACATAAAAAACCTTTCAGATGAAGAAATTTAAACTATTTTAGTCATATGAAAAAGTATTCTAAATCAATATTGATAACAGCAATGCAAATTAAGACAACACTAAGAAAGCACTAAACACCTCTCACATTGGCTATGAGGACAAGGAAATGCTAATGATGAATGTTGGAGGGGATGTGGGAAAACTGGGACACTAATATATTGTTGGTGGATTTGTGAACTGATTCAACCATTTTGGAGAGCAATTTGGAACTATGTCCAAAGAGCTATCAAAGTGTGCATACCATCAGTGCCTCTCCTGGGCTGGTATCCTAAAGAAACCATAAAGGATGGAAAAGGGATGCCCATGTGGAAAAATGTTTGTGGCAGTACTTTTTGTTCTATTAAGAAACTGGAAACTGATGTGCTGACCATTGATTGGAGGATGTCTGGACAAATTTTAGCATATTAATGTTATAAAACATTATTTTTCTATAAAAATGATCAGCAGGATGATATCAGAGAGGTCTGGAAACACTTACATGAACTGATGGTAAGTGAAGTGAGCAGAACTGGGATGTACAAGGCAACAAAGCAAGGTCAAAGGATAATCAATTCTGATGGACATGCCTCTTTTCAACAGCTGGTTGATTTAGACCAGTTCCAATAGTATTGTGTTCTCATTTTTTCTTTTAGATCTAATTTTTTTTGTGTGTGTGCAGCATTATAACTATAGAAATATACATAGAAGAATTGCATATGTTTAACATATATTGGATTACTTTTCAACTAAAGGAAGGGATGGAGGGAAGAGAGGGAAAAAATTGGAACACAAGATTTTCAAGGGTGAATGTTGAAAATTATCTATGTATATGTTTTGAAAATAAAGAAAAAGTTTTTAAAATGGGGAACAGGCGAATTCTTTCAATGATGACTTTAAACTCTGGTTCTAGAATATTGGGGCAGTTTTCTAATTTCTTCAAAGATGCTGTCAAGATATTTTTTAATTTATTTTATTTTATTTATCATGGCTTTCAATAATTTTAAATTATCTCCCATAAGTCTTTTCTGGGTCAGTTGTTTTTCCAAAGAGGTATTTTACATTTTATTATTTTCATTCTTAATGTGTCACAATTATTAGCTTCCATATGCCAATTATCATCTTTAATTGATAATTATATATTTTTTCAGTTTGCTTTTATATCTCCTTTTCCATCTGGCTAATTCTATCTTAAGGAGTTGTTTTCTTCAGTGGATTTCCTCCCACCCACCCCCAAATTTTGTCTATTGTATTTTTCAGTAAATGTTTGCTTTTCCTCTTCCAAAATTATTGATTTCCTCTGACATACCTCTTATTTTCTGTCTTAACTTTTGTTCCATCTTTTTATTTGACTTTTAACATGCTTTTAAAACTCTTCCAAGAAGACTTTTGGGGCTTAATACCAAATCATTTTTTCCTTCTTTTGAGTGCTTTTGATCTCTGTCAACCTAATGCCTTTCTAGAGTATTTTTTAAAATCTTTTCTGCTTACTTCTTGTTTATTGTTAAACCAGTTTTATGGATTTTATAATTCAGCTCTGCTCCTGAACTATTGGGAAGACTATCCCAACTTTCCTGTCTTGGGGGGCATGGGTGAGGTCACTATGAGCAATGGAGCCTCAGGTATTTGATAGTTTATTCACAGAATTGTGGGAGCCTAATGTAGTCACACCTGTTGCTGTGTGGTTTCTAAGGCTGGCAATTTTCTTTCTGTTCTGGGACTGGAGGTTTCATAGATGGCCTGGTGTGCTGCTCACCTAGGATCTGAAGCCTTGATTATTGATCTGTATTGTGGCTAAAAGCATCCCACTACCTTTGGACACTGTTTTTGCTGAACTTGCTTTCCTTTTATCTCAGGGAGACAGATGACTGAAGACTTGCCTTACAATAAAAAGAGGTCTGAGTTCAAATCCAGATCTAACTCTTAATAGTTTTGTAACATTAGTCAAGTCTTCACCTTTCTTCCTTCCAATATAAGACTAAGATTATATTTGTTCTGAGAGTCAGCTTGTATAGTGATTTTGGCAAATTCTTGATAACACATACTGGCTATGTGATCCTAGACATAATCTCTCAGTGTGCCAGAAAATTTTAATATTATATGTTGTAGAGGAGTTGAGAATATTCACTGGTAGAGAAAATTTTCTCAGTGCTTAATCTTATATACATTAAATTACAAACACCCCCAAAAATAAAGTTTACTACCTCACTCGTGGTTCTATTTTGGGGAACATACTTTGTAAAATTAAAATGAGATATAAAAGTGAATTATAACTATTTTTTGTAACAAAAATGACTAACATTTGAGGAAATTAAAGATTTTTAGATGCCTCTCCTCCTTCTTATATCAGATCAGAAAGAATTTAATGTGTATATGTTTACCCATGCTTTACAACTCTCGTCCCATCCCTTCACATCCACACCATACCCCCTATATTCATAATCATGCATATGTGTTGTAGGAATGAATTAAATCCCAACACACTGGATTGAAAAAGTTTCTCACCCTTATCAGCCCCCCCCACCCTGATCTTCTTGCTCTTTTCATTTCATTGAATAAGAAAAGAAGGCCCTAGTCCCAGCTTGCAGTAGCAATCTCAGTGGTAAAGCCAAGTTTCCTTGGCTCTGAAGGACTTGCCCTCCCAATTCAATGCACCATGTACCAGAGGTAATTAGGGCAAGTTATTTAAAACTTACGATCTAATTAGTGGCTTTTTAATGGCATTTAATTACATTGTGAGCAACAAAGCAGTTACATTTCCAACTAAGCTCCTTTGTAGACAGAGGTACAGGTATTTATCTAGGGCCATAAAGGAGAGGGGATACCACACTTAACATCTAATTACACAGAATTGTCCTAGGTAATTATGAGCAATGTGGTTTTATTTATCTGCCTTAATTGTTGGGGCTCTACAAAGTCTCTGACCTGAGTGACTGGTGAGGTAGACAGGAAGGGAATTAAATGTCCTGCATTGCTTGGGCACACTTCTAAAATTGTCCTCAGGTCTGCCAAGGTGATGCAGATAAAATAACAAGAAGGGTTGAGGAAGGAGGGAGTGAAAAAAAAAGCTTTCCATTTCTGAGAATGCTCTATGAGTGTGAATTGCAGGTACATTGCTTTATGATTCAGTAATACCTTGTGAAAATTAAGTCACTCTAGTGCAGTGGAATAATACTAACCTGAAAGTAATAGGTTCATTGAGAGTTAGAGTTTGAATGGATCTTCTAACAGAATATTAGAATACAGAATAGAAAGCAATTTCAGTGAAAGATCTGTACCTATAACCTTAAAAGATTTTGCTATATGAATTACTTGGGATGAGGAAAAGGTATTAAATTTATTGACAAGTGATAAACCTTACCATTTTTAAATTAAAAAAATAATACATCAAATCTTCGCCTTTTGCCAAGTCACTTTAGACAAATTATATTTGTGTTCACAAGCTTTTATCACAAAATATTTCTTTCTTTGTCCTAAAATGATTTTTATCACATAAAGAGAGAATATATAGAAAGATAGAATAATAGAAAGAAATATAGATTCTAGGTTTCAATCCTCCTCTAATATACCTACCTGTATAATCATGGACAAGTCTCTGGACCTTCTTTTCTTCATCCAAAATATGAGGAGGTTGAATTAAATGGTATCCAAGACCTCTTGTACTTTTCCATTTATAATGCTACATTTGGACCACTACAATGTTTGGTTATCAACCATATCTTTCATGAACAGTCAATCTGTCCAAGTTTAGCAATGGAATTCAAATCAATTAAAATCTTAGTCTATTGAAACACATTGATTTATATCTCTTGACTCAATTTCTTAACCTTTTATGATATATATTCAGAGCAAGGCTACATTGTAATATTTCATCTTCATTTACCAATTTCTCTAATTCTAGAACAATTCAGCCTGTCTACATATCCATAAATTTGAGTTAATAATTTCCTTAATTGAGATCAATGGATATGAAGGTAAATCTTTCTCTCTCTCTCTCTCTCTCTCTCTCTCTCTCTCTCTCTCTCTCTCTCTCTCTCTCTCTATGTGTATTATATATATATATATATATATATACATATATATATATATGTACTTTACAGTTTGATGAAGATGATCTGATTCATCAAAATATATGAGTTCAGCTGAAATTATGCCAATAATTTGAATGTAGGAAAAAAGAAAGAATTTTACCAGTATTAGTTACCTTTTTCCATTCATCACTACCCCAATCTTTGCATTGTCCTGCCTAGGACAAAAATGACTTTTTCAACCTTTGAAACAATTAGTAACTTAAAAAAATTCCTTAAATTAATTTTAAAAACAAGTTTCTAATGTGAGGTAGGATGCATTATGCTGCAGTCCCTCCACTTAGATCTGATTACTAGTTACTTGATTTTTAAGCAAGTCACTTTTTTCTTTGTAGACCTGTTTCCTTATTTATAAAATGAGTATATTGAATGACTTAGAAATTAACTTTCATCTCTGACATTTCATTCATTTATGAGTTAGTTACTTTGTATTGATAGTTTCATTTTATAACATCAATGATCATGAATAGGTTTCTACTGACACTAGATTAACTCAGAAGATCTGACATTGAGGAGATGACAGTTTTACTGTTTTTTAGCTTTTAGCCAAAAATCTATCAGAGGTATTCCATATTCCATGCCATATGCATAATTCATTTCTCTTTTTATTGTGTTTTTAATTTTCTGACTTCTTTGGAATTTTCTATAATGCTGATTGAAGATTTTGATTTCCTTTTCTCTTAGGCACCCCAGCTGGATGTCAAGTAGTGATCTAATTCTGACTAAGTCATATTGGGGATGGCCACCTGGTTTAAGTATACCTATAATTTTCACACTACCTTTAACTCTGAACAGTTTTTACTTCTAATTCACCTGAATTGTCATCATCATGGCCCTATATCTTTTATGACTTTTCACCTAAATATATCTTCTTTCCCTCTTTCTTTTTTTTGCCATTTCTTTGCCCAACACAGAATATTTTATGGTCTAAGTGGTACCTTCTAATATTATAAAGTGGTACAATCTTCTCAGTGAGTCAGGTTCTTGGAAGTCTTTACACAGTGGCTGAATGGTTATCTACATTTAATCATTAAAGGGATTCTTTTTCAAGTATATGTTGGATTGTATAATATAAGGTCTTTCTAACTCTAAGATACTATATTATTGAAAGCCAGTTTGTGAGAGACCATGGTGATTGCTCTCCATGACCTCAAACTCCAAAGGTAAGTGATATAACAGTAAATTTTATTTACCATCCATAAAGTAATTTGTAATCAGGGTTCATTCTCTGCTAAAACATCTAACAAATTCCCTTTCAGATGGTTTAAGTCACTCTAATTTTTAGTGTTTGATTATTTGACTTCTGACTATGATTGTGAAAGTAAGAGTAGAAGACGGAAATAGAAATCCTCAAAGACCTTTCTACTGGATCCTTGATAACCCAAGGTTGTGCCACTTTACAGACCTTATTGCTGAAGATAACAATTTGGTCCATAGTCTGGAGAATTATGAAAAGACCTTGATGTCACAGAGATGGGTGCCTATCCCTGCATGACTGGGAGATTGCTGAGGATTGAGTCTTGGCCATTTTTATGGTTCAGTACCATAAAGCAATTAACAGTGAATGACTGAGCTTTCCCAACCTTTGCTAAAAAACGGTGGCTGTTTATCATTGTGTCAGGCTGTTGGCAGATTCAAGAAATCTAAATTTAACAGGTGGCTGGTTCTTCCATGCCTGAATGAAACCAATGGATCTTCAGGATGCCGACTTCCAGACAGCTAGCAGGACCAATGGCATGTGCTGTTAGAGAAAAAAGTGAATCAATGAGACCAGCGTCAGAGTTCATCGTGTACAAGGCCTTTTACATCATTGCTACCTAATGACTTTTTCAACTGCTTTCAGCATCCCAGCATTTGATTACTGATTCCACTTTTAACTATGGTGGCAAAAAATAGGTTGAGGGATATTTAAAAATAAAAATAAAAACCACCTCAATTCACTTACATCATTGCTTGCCATTTCAGTTTGTAAAATATACAATAAAAATTAAAACTTTAATGCATCTGGCTTTGTTGACCTGTTTCTACATGGAGAGATCAGCGTTCAGTAACAGATGTCATCTTATATGATATTGCCAGGCTTGGTCTTAAAATAATCTTTAACATCTGGCAGTAGTAGAAAGCACCTAAATTATCTGTCATGCTCAAATTAAAGAGTCAGCAGAAGAGAAGCAGTTCAGTAGCAGACCCGTACCCAGAGTAGGTCATTTAGCTCCACTCTCTACTTCCCAGAGAAAAGTCAGTCATATATTGGTGGGCCCAAGAGATACTCTTTCTTTCACACTTCCTTTTCATCCCTATTAAGGCACTCCAATTCTTAATTACCCATTTATAGTCTACTGCTGCCTCTCCTCCCCAAACATCATGAATTACTGTCTGAATACAATACAGGTAGATAACCTGACTATGAATCCTCATCCTAACATGTATTATCTATTTGATATTGGGAAAGACATACCTCTATATCCTCTGTTTAATGAGTAACACTCACTAATCTCCAGTATTTCTTCTGCACTAGGTACCGTGGTTTACTTTATGTAATACCTTTCTTCTTGAACTAGGTGGATGGATGTACTCTTTGGTTTTCTGGTATCATCTATGTAGGTAGTTCCCCACAATTGTCATTTGACATTTTTAATCATCTTTTGGACCTTATTCTCAATTTACATAGAAGACATGGAGGAAAGGGATAGGGCAAGAGGGTAAGAAAGAGAAACACAACAGTAAAAAGCTCAGGTGAACCACAGAGTATGACCTTTACATTTTTTTTTCTTTGTTCCTATGTTGTGATACAAAGAATTGTAAGCAAAATAAAATAAAAGTTGAACAGATGATAGTAATAAATGCTTAATAGATCTTATTTTTTATATCTTCTTATTGTCATAGATTGAATATATAATGTTTTGAACATGTGGACCATACTAGGCTGAAAGCATTTGCAGACAGCCTGATAAGGGATTTAAATACAGAGAGAAACAGAGACAGAGAAACTGACAAGACAGAGAGAAAACCAGAACAAATAATTAGATTTTTTGATAGGGAAAGTTTGGCAGATGAAAAGAGATAGTGCTTGATTATTGAAACAATGGTAGCTACCAAAATAGTGATATAATCTATCAAACCTCCCTTTATTTCAGAGATAATATTTGTGGTGGGGAGTGGGGGGAAACAAGGGATATCCAAGGGGTGATTCTGTTAGCTGTCTTAACATTTCAATGTTGGTAATACAGTAATGTTTTTGTATTGGAAATTATTGACCTAGTTATTTCCCTTTTGTTTTGTCATTGTGAACCTTTTCAATCTAACAATCTAGATGCAAAGTTAAATAGTTTTCATGTAAACCTAGGTTTTTACTTGTGTCTATACCAGATGACCTCTCTGGGCCATAGTTTCCTCATTTAGAAAATGAGGGGGTGGCTGGATTAGATAATTCCAAAGGTCTGCTTCTATTTTTAGAGACAGTTTTTTCTATTCTTAATTCTAACTTTCTCCACCACAATTCCTCCCAACTCTGTGGAGAGTCAAAGCCATTTAATGAATGCACATCTCCAAATGGCCCTGAATTCATTGTTCTTTTTCACTATCCTCAGAGTTGGAAGGAACTTCAGAGGCCAAGTTGTCTAATTTGTGGAAAATTAGGAGAGCCCTCTTTGGTATCTTGAACTGATATTCATCTTTCTCACCTTGAAAATGTCAAGTAATGAGGAATCAACATTTTTGAAAGATGCTATTCTACTGTAACATAGTATTAGAAAGTCTTTCCTATTTAGAACCTTGTTCTGTTTCTTTGTCCTTTTGACTTATGCTTATGTGAGGAACAAACAAAAGAGTTCTAATTCATCTTCCGTATGTAATTCATCTTCAGATGCTTGAGAGCAATTAATATTACACTCTATCATCCCAAATCTTCTCTTTCAGAAGACAAATTACATAGTACAATCATTCCTCCCAGCCCCTCTTAATCTATACACTCCCTCAAACACCATGGGTCAAACATTAAACAACTGATTATAGCCATTGAATTTCTTATTGTGAACTAAATATTTTCTACAACGAGGTCAAGCTATGAATTTTTGACCTTGCACCATTTAACCACAACTGACCTTCTTCTGGACAAATCCAATCCTTCCCCCATCCCCAGATCTGAAATTCTAATCCATAACTCTCCCATAATCTGCTTCTTCACTGATGTGAGATGCAGGGAGAATAATTTACAATCCCCATCTACTAAATTACAGCACCTGTGTGCCTCTGCGGCTCTAATGCCAGTAGCCTTCCAATCCCTTGGGATCTTTCTACACAGGGTCCAGGGCAAAAAGAATAGAGGTCTTATTTTCAACTACACTTATCAAGGCTACATTTTCTCAGCTTGCAGTCTATGTTCTGGCTGTTTTATCTCCTCTATCAGCCAATCCTGAGTCCTGCAGGTGTGCCCCAGTCATTCTAACAGAACACAAGGAACTTTGGCTCCCTCATTTCAATACATTTTTGTAATCCAGCACCAGAAAGTTTCAGAGCCAAGCTAAATTATGGTTATTAAGGTCAGTCTATGTCTTTTTCCACTAATGTTTGCAAGCTGGGGACCATTAGGATTTTTTTTTACTTGAAGAATAGACTGTGCTGATAGGTCTTGGAGACAGAATGCTGATCATTCTAGAATTAGATCTGGAAAGGACCTCTAATCTAATTCCATAGATACAAGATAGGATGATAGATATAGAATGATGAAAGAAAGAAAGAAAGAAAGAAAGAAAGAAAGAAAGAAAGAAAGAAAGAAAGAAAGAAAGAAAGAAAGAAAGAAAGAAAGAAAGAAAGAAAGAAAGAAAGAAAGAAAGAAAGAGAGAGAGAGAGAGAGAAAGAGAGAGAGAGAGAAAGAAAGAGAGAGAGAAAGAAAGAGAGAGAGAAAGAAAGAGAGAGAGAAAGAAAGAGAGAAAGAAAGAAAGAGAGAAAGAAAGAAAGAGAGAAAGAAAGAAAGAGAGAAAGAAAGAAAGAGAGAAAGAAAGAAAGAGAGAAAAAGAAAAGAGAGAGGGAAGGAAGGAAGGAAAGGAAGGAAGGAAGAAAAGAGAAATAAAGGAAAAAGAAAAAGGAAAAATTCCTTACAGAAGGTAAGTGACCTACTCAAAATCATATAGGTAGCAAGGAAGAATAGTCAAAAATTTAAACCAGGTTCCCTATCTCTAAATGCAGTGCCTTTTCTACTTTATCACATTGCTTTGTTGGAGGGGAAAGATAAAAGAGAAACTGAAGAAAAGTATGATAGTGTACTAATGCAGAGATTATAATGGGATTATTAAACCTCTTCCTATCCTATTGGACTCGTTTAGTAGTAAGGACCATGGCTAGGAAATAAGAAAAACTTAGTTCAAATCCTAAATCCATCAGTCATTGTATGAAACTTTGATAAAACTCCTTCCCTCTTCTGAACCTTAGTTTCCTCCTTCCTAAAATCACAGGGTTGAACTGGATGATTTCTTGTATCTCTTCCAACTCTAATCCTATGGCTTCTCTAAACTATTCACAATGTGAGCTTTGAAGAGACGGGATGAAAAAGAAAGAAACTTGGCAACAGCAGTTCCATTGAACATACCCCATGTCACTCCTCCTTCCCCCAGTTGACTATGCCAAGTCAAGTGCCAACTGGAAAATTCCCAATTAATTTGGTCCACCAAACACAGAAGAACTTTCTGGCTCAATTTCTTCTTTTCCTACTGCTGTGAAGTCGGCTGTGTTGCCCATACAAATACACCCCATGGTCCTTTGCATTGCCAATGTGAACAGATGTGCACTTAGCACAATTTCTTTTAGCCAAACCTCAGCCAATAATATTAGGAAATCTCAAGGCTGAAACCTAGAATTTCAGTTAAAATTGAACTTAGAAGGCATGTTGCCTAAACTCCTACCCACTGCATGAGTCTTCTTTATACCATAGCCTTCAGGTGGTCATTTACTATCTATATGAAGACTTCCAGTAACAAAGGATTTGCTATTTTGAATAGTTCAAATAAGAGGAGGTCTGCCTCCTAAAAATGAGTTTAAATCTATGTTTCTGTAAGTTCCTATAACTAATTTGAATTCTGCACTGTGAAGCAGTAGAAAATAAATGTTTTCCCTGTGCTAGCAAAATATATATATACCTATATGAATGTGTGTATATAAGCAGTTATGTATAAATGGATGAAGGCATACTTATATGTATGTGGATACAAGTGTGTATATATATAAATCATATCTATATATGTGTTATTACATACATATGTATTATTTGCATATTTGTATTTGGACATGGAACAGGTACTGTTTTATTAAGGTGTACATTTTTTTCAAATGTTAATTTAAGGTTGTCATCTAAAAAGTACTCAGGAAGTTTTTCAGATCTTTTCTGATATGATCAGTTACCTGAACACATATACTTTTCCACCTTTTCCACTTTCCATCCATTGATACCACTTAGCATATAGCTTTAATTAGTAGTTTTCCTAAAATTCTATTAGTAAGTAAGGAAGCCCCACCTTTTTTTTTTTTTAAGAAATCAGAATAAAACTCACTAAAAAGACTTGTTCTGTATAGAACATATATTGTGTGGTGGAATTAAAAAAAAAAACTGGTTAAATCCAACCTTAGATATTTTATAGTTTTGTAATCATATGCATGTCATTTAAACTCTATGTGTTTTTCTGAGTCTCTTCATGTATAAGAAAGGACCTACCTCCTAAGGTTAGTTTGAGTATCAGATAAGTAATAATTGTATATCACTTCACATACTACTTGGCACATAATAAGTGCTGTATAAATATTAGGGTTTTTATATTATTATTTTTACTATTAAAACATCATGTAACAAGGTGGAAAGTTGATATATTCACAAGTTTATCTTTGTAATATAAGTAGACTTCTGGATATAAGTCATTTCCCATAAGTATTTAGAATCTAGTGAAAAAACATACATAGGTATCTGAACAAACTACTGCTCATTTATTGACTTTGGAGAACTTTGTTATGTTTTAAGAAGATAGAAGACAGAGGCTTTCTAATTTCATAGACTATCATTTACCTCAGGGATCTGAGACTATTTTTCTTTGTCTTGTACAAGAACTAAAGAAAGAGAACCAAAACAGGGGTTATATTTCATTATCTATTCAATACCAGAAAGAAGGATGCTTCTAAAATTGCAGTAATTACGTCAAGACAGTGACCCAATCTAGGAAATATAAGAATTCTAGAGAAAGTTGGGAACCTCATAAAGTCATAGAATTTTAGGAATAAAAACAATCTGTATGTAGCACAGTTCCTGGCACGTAGAATATATTTTTAAAGTAAGTGTTGATTGATTGATGAGTCTATGAAATTATTCAATCCAAGTTCCATATGAAAAAAATTTTCCTTAAAGCAAAGAAACAAAAAAAAAAGGAAGTTCAAAAGTACCATATCACAAACCATTTAAAAACAATAATAAAAATTAGCAAAATAATAATGTAACTATAAAAAGTAGAAGGAATGATCATTGAAAGGAAGCTAAATGGCACAGTGGAAAGAATGCAAGACTTGAAATAAAAAAAGACTCCTGTTCCTGTGTTCAAATGGCACTCAAACATTTACTAGCTGGGTAATCCTGGACAAGTCATTTAATCTTGTTTGCCTCATTATTTCATCTGTAAAATGAAATGGAGAAGGAAATGGCAGATCTCTCCATTATCCTTACCAACAAATCCACAAATGGTGTCATAAAGAATTGTACATGACTGGAAAATTACTCATTCAATTTCTTTCTTTTAAAATGAGCCTATTTAAGTAATTTTCCCTTTTCTGTTAATCTTGACAATTTATATTTTTGTAAGTATTCATCCATTTCACTTAGATGATCAGATTTATTGGCATACAGTTGGGCAAAATAGCTTCTAATTACTGCTCTAATTTCCTGTTCATTGGTGGACAGTTCCCTTTTTATTATTGATACTAAAAATTTGATGTTCTTTCCTTTTTCTAATCAAACTATTTCATTGTTTTTTTCCACAAAACTCTTAGTTTTATTTTTAGTTCAATATTTTTACTTTCAATTTTATTAATCTCCCATTTTATTTTCAGAATTGCAAAATTGGTATTTGATTGGGGGTTTAAAATTTGTTCTTTTTCAGCTTTTTTAGTTGGATGCGCAATTCATTGATCTTCTCTTTCTCTATTTTATAAAAGTAAGCATCCAGAGATGTAAAACATCCTCTAAGACTGCTGTGGCTGCATCCCATAAATTTTGGTATGTTGTCTCATTATCATCATTCTCTTGGATGAAATTATTGATTATGTCTATGATTTATTGTTTCACCCACTCCTTTAAGATTAGATTATTTAGTTTCCAATTAATTTGGGAGCTATTTTTCCCTGACCCTTAATTGCATGTAATTTTTATTGCATCATAATCTGAAAAAAAAGATTCATTAAATATTTCTGCCTTGTTTCCTTTGATTTTGAGGTATTTATGCTCTAATACATGACCAATTTTTGTGTAGGTTCCATGTACCACTGAGAAAAAAAGGACATCCTTTTTTGTCTCCATTCAACTTTCTCCAAAGGTCCATCATACCTAACTTTTCTAAAATTCTATTTACTTCCTTAACTTTTTTTCCTATTTATTTTGTGGTTTTATCTAGTTCTGAGACAGCAAGGTCGAGACTGCCCACTAGTATAGTTTTGCTGTCTAATTTTTCTTGCACCTCTTTTAACTTCTCTAAAAAATGTGGATGCTATGTCACTAAGTACATACATGTTTACTATTCATATTACTTCATTATTTATGGTATTCTTTAGTAAAATGAAGTTTCCTTCATTATATCTTTTAATTAGATCTATTTTTTGTTTTTGCTTGATCTGAGATGAGGATTTCTACCCATGTTTTTTTTTTTTTTTTTTTTTTTTTTTTTTTTTTCTGCCCCAGCCTTTTACCTTACTCTGTGTGTTTCACTCTGTTTTAAATGTGTTTCTTGTAAACAACATATTGTAGGATTCTGGCTTTCAATCCAGTCAGCTATCTGCTTCCATTGTATGGAAGAATTCATCCTATTCACATTCACAGTTAAAAATACTATTTCTGTATTTCCTGTCATCTTATTTTCCCCAATTTATACTTTTCTCTTTCCTTTTCCCCTTTCCCTCCTCTATAGTGTATTGCTTCTGAGCAACAACTCCTTCCAAATCACCTCCCCTTTTACAGTGTCTCCTCTTTCTTATCCATTTCTTCTTTTACTTCCATTCTCCCTTCTATTAGCCTCCCCACTTCCTTTCCTCTTTCCTCTCCTACTTCCATATAGGGTGAGAAAAGTTTCTCTGTGAACTAAATATATCTGATATTCTTTCTTTGAACCAAATCTTATGAAAATAAGTTTCCATGCAATTCTCATCTCCCTCCCTTCTTTCTCTAAATTGTAATGTATTTTTTGCTTCTTCATGAGATGTAATTTTCTCCCAGTTTACCTCCCCTTTCATCTTCTTCCAGTACAATCCTTTTTCTACCATCACAATAAAATCAAATTATACTTGTAACCTCTAAGTATACCCCTCACACAGGTACAGTTCTCAAGAGTTAAACATCATCTTCCCATATATGGATGTGAACATTTAATTTTTAAAAGAAATATTTTTCCCCTTTATTTTTACCTTTATATGCTTCTCTTGAGTTCTATATTTGAAGATCAAATTTTCTGTTTGGCTGTGGTCTTTCCATTAAACATAAATTAAATTCACCTGTTTCATTGAATGTATATATTTTTTCTCTGGCAAATAATACTTAATTCTGCTGCAATCCAAGTTTCTTTGCCCTTAAGAATATAAGATTGCAGGTCCTTCCATCCTTTAAAGTGGAAGAGGCCAGCTCCTGGCTAATTCTGATTGTGGTGCCATGATTTTTAAATTGTTTCTTTCTGCTTCCTTCCAATAATTTCTCCAAGATCTGATAATTCAGAAATTTAACTATAATATTCCTTGGAGTTTTCATTTTGTTATATCTTTCAAGAGGAGAATCCTTTAAATTGCTACTCTATTCTCTTGTTCTAAGATATTAGAGACGTTTACCTTGATTATTTTCTGAAAAATCTTATCTAAGCTATTTTTTAATTATGGTTTTCTCAAAATGGAATAATTCTTAGATTAACTGCCCTAGATCTGTTTTCCAGATCAGGTTTTTTTTTTTTCCAATGAGGCATTATACATTTTCATATATATATATATATATATATATATATATATATATGTTTGGGTTTCTTGACTGATTCTTGAATTCTCATTTAATCATTCACTTCCATTTGTTGAATTCTAATATTTAGTGAATTATTTTCTTCAGTTAGCATTTTTATTTTCTTTTGCATTTTGGCCAATTGAACTTTTAAATGAGTTGGTTTTGTATATTTTTCTCCGTTTCACAAGTTCTGTTTTTTCAGTGACTTGCTTTCTTTTTCCATTTCATCAATTTGTTTTGTAAGGAGTTATATGCTTCTTCCATTTCTATAAATCTATGTTAAGGAGTTTTTTTTTCAGTTTATTTTTGTTTCCTTTTCCAACGCTCCTGGAAAGTTTTCACTTCCTTTACTTATTTTTCTTCTGCCTTTCCTTTAAGATCCTTTTGGAATTCTTTCAAGTGAACCTTGTGAGATGGAAACCAACTAATATCATCCTTTGGAGCTTTATCTAAAGACAATTTGCCTTTAGTATACTCAGGGGTTGAGGTCTGTTATTTTCTGTTTTCATAAAAGTTATCTATGATCAGAGTTCTTTTTGCTTTTTTTTACTCATTTTAAAAGTTTGAAGCCTGTTCTTAGGCCAAAGGGGAGATTGTTCCAAACTTTCTCTACAGGTCACAGTGGCTTCATGCTGTTCATTTCCTTTCTGGTATGGGTGGATGTGGCCAAGTCCTGCTCTGGGGTTCCAGGCCTTATTATTTGCCTTTTATAATTTGCATTGGATGTCATAGCTAATCTGGTTATCCACCGGCTTCTGAACCAGAAAAGAGTAGGCAACCCTGCTGTATTTTGGCAAAGAGCCACCTGTTAGTTTCCCCCTGCACTCAGACCCCACACCACACCTGTGCTGTGCCTGTACTTAGCCGTCTCCCCTGTGACTGATTGAAACAGACCTTTTCTGATGTTCTTCCAAAATATCTTCTGCTGGAAATTTGTTACACTCCAAATATCAAATATCGATGTATTCTGTCACTTAAAACCAGTTCAGAGACTTCATCTGGTGTTGATCTGAGGGAAGTTAGAAAGAGATCAGACAAAGATTTGTCTACTTTCTGCCATCTTGGTTCTACCTCTAAAAAAATACTGAACAATAAAAAAGGAAAATATTAGAATAGATTAGGTACCCAAAAAGAGTTATAAATAACCTAGTATCATAGTACTCTGTAAATTAAAATATTCCAAGTCCTGGGGTATGATCTAAGCATTCTTTTCGAACTGGAAAGCAGTATCATGAAACTAGGTTTATACTCCCATCTTATACCTTTTACCAAAATTGACTTAGATATAAAAATATACCTAGCTAGTTAGCGATCCATGCATGTTTATGCATATATACGTGTCTATATGTACTCATAGCGTGCAAACATAACCAAATACATGGATGTAAATTAGAGGAGCAAGGAAAAAAATCCTGTAGAAATGGTAGAGGTAGATTTCACGACCAAGAAAAAGATAGAAAATATCAAAGAAAATTAAATTGTCAATATTAATTCAATAAAAGTAAATTGATTATATAAAATTAAAATGATTTCACACAAACAAATTCAAAAAAGCTAACATTAAAATAAAAGCAGATAATTGAGGGAAGGAGAAACATTGCAATTAATTTCTCTGCTTGTATCATTTTAAAGATAACATAAGAGACTCATTCAAATTTATAAGAATAAGAGCCACATGTCAATTGATAAATCATCAAAGAATATGAATACGAAATATTCTACAGAAGAAATACAAACTGTCAATAGCCATATTTAAAAAAAAATTCAAATCACTAGCAATTACAGATCTGCAAATTAAAGCACTAAAACTTTATGTTATTACTACCAGATTGATAATTTTGAAAAAAAATGAATAATGACCACCATTTCAAATACTAAGAAAAGCAAACAAATCAATTTGTTGTTAGTAGAGCTGTGAACTGATCCCTTTTGAAGAACTATACACAAAAATGTCATTAAACTATGCATACTTGGGCAGTGAATTGGTGCAGTGGATAGAGCACCAGCCCTGAAGGACCTGAGTTCAAATATGACCTCAGATATTTAACATTTAACTCCAATTGCCTCTGCAAAAACAAACAAACAAACAAACTATGCATCCTCTATGATTTAGCATTATCTCTACTGGATCTATGTCACAGCTACATTAAGTTCTTTGACTTCAAATTCAGTCCTCTTATTAGGAAATTTTGCCCATCTTTCTTAAATGAATTCTTAATTCAGTTCTTGGAATATGCATTCATTATTCCTACTTTTTGCCTTTTTGAGGGAAAGCAGAATTAATCTAATTTTTATACTTTTTTCAAAGATTAAAAAAAGGAAAAACTTGACAAAAAAATCAGCACTTTCCTATCCACTTCTACAACCAAGTATTTTCTTCAAACTAAACCTTTAGTTGCTTCAATTGCTCCTCATAAAGCAGAAAATCAGTCATTCACTGTATAAATTGTGATCCTCTGCATATACATCGGTTTGCCAGTGTTCTTTCTAAGATATGATTCCCAGAATTGTAATCAATTTTCTATGTGGGAACTGAACAGTCAGTAAAGTATAAATTACTCCTCTATTTCTCTGTCTCTCTGTTTCTGTGTCCTTCTGTATCTTTCTCTATCTCTGTTTCTGTGTCTCTGTGTGTGTATGTGTGTCTGTGTCTCTCTGTCTGTCTTTCTTTGTTGGTCTCTCTCTGTTTCTGTATCTCTCTCTCTCTCTCTTTCTCTCTCTCTCTCTCTCTCTCTCTCTCTCTCTCTCTCTCTCTCTCTCACACACACACACACACACACACACACACACACACACACACACACACACAAACACCAGGCTATTAAAACCTAAACCTCAGGTCTTCTTTAAATTAACTCTCCTGCTATGCTTCTGAAATTTTATACTTCTGAAAGTGATCATTTCAATCAGAATGGAAGTCTTTATATTTATCATTATTAAATTTCATTTTCTTAGATTTGATCCTGTCTTATTAAGGTCTCTTTTTACAAAATACATCAAAAAATTAATTTCTGAGTGGGGATTAAAGAATAGTAGAAGTTCTTATACATTAGGATATCTTTTTAATGTTGTCCTTACCACCTCAAAAGTAACTATATTTAACTATTTGGAGATTATCTTGGTGTAAGGTGTGGCATAGTCTCTAAATATAATTCCTTCTATCTCCTGTCCAATTTTCTCAGCAGGTATTTCTTTGTTTGTTTGTTTTTGTTTTTGTTTTTGTTTTTTTGGACACTGAATTAATTTGCTCTAATTGTGTAATTAATATGTTTTACTGTTAGATCCCTCCATTGTTTTACATACCAGTACCAAATTGTTGTGAGAATTATTTCTTTGTGGTATAGCTTGAGATCTGTATAACTAGTAATCCTAACAGATCTGGAGCTAGGTAGGCTTCCATTGTTCCATCTTTTGTCTTCATTATTTCCCTTAAGATTTACATTTCCCCCTGACATCAATTTCATCTGTTCTTATTCTGAAAAGCAATCCTTGGAATTTTGATCCAGTATGGCAAATTAATCCTGTATTCAAATTAATTTAAATAGCACTCTAATTTTTTATTTTATTGATCATTATATCTAGAAACAATATTTGCTCTATTGTTTAGGTTTACTTTCCTGTAAACAGTAGTTTGCAGATGTTTTTATATGCACCATGTATCTAAGTAGGAAGACTTCATTTTCTGCAGTGGATTTCAAAATTAAGGTTTCTCTAAGGTTTCAATTTGTCTCTGGAGTGGATCTGAGAATAAAAGAGGATTAAGAAATCACAACTGGTCTATTGAATACACAGAAGTGACTTATTTGTGTAATTTCAAGGTACACAGATAGTACTCTCTATCGCTACTATCTTTTTATCTCCTCTTCTCATGCTTCATATTATATGAAATGAATTCTCTTTCATTTGAGTAAATGTTTTTTAATCCAAAGGGTTAATGTAAATTCCTAAAAGAAGGAGCAGTATGCCTGAATCACTAATTTAAGAGTAAAAGCAAAGAATTATTATTAGAAGTAGAAGTAATAGTAATTGAATAGTATTCTTGTAGTTATAGTAATAGTATTGTTATTTGTAGTAGTAGTATAGTGCTGGGGTAATGGTAGTTGTTACAGTATAGAGGTTGTAGTAGTAGTAGTAGTTAGTAGTAGTAGCAGTAGAAGTAGTAGTAGTAGTAGTAGTAATGCTGGTGATAATATATTTGTACTGTTGTTTTTATTGGTATTAATGTTATTTCTATAGAACTTAAAGATCTACAAAACTGATTTTGACAACAATCTTGTGAAGTAAGGAAGTGTAAGTATCATTATTTTCATTTTTTTCAGAGGAGGAAAGTAGCATTCTGATTCTGATTTGTAATCACATAATTTGTAAATATCAAAACCAGAATTCAAACTTCTGTTTTTCTGGATAAATGTGGCCTTCTTTGTACTACACCACACTGACAGATGTGAGAGCCTCAGTGTCTAAAGGAGCACAGAAAAGACAAGCTGAAGACTCACTGACATCTGAATCATCTAACAGACCCACATTGTTTCCCACTGGTACATCACTTTCTCCTGACTTCCCACTCAGTTATTCTTAAATTGTTCTTGATTCTTTTAGTATGAGGAGCCTGTTGGATTTAAAGATCCTTATGCCCACTCTTTGTCCTTCTTTAGCTTCTAACTGCAGAAAAGGCTATTCGATAGCCCCAGGAGAGGGAGAATAGGAGGAGACTTCAGGTCATATAGTCTGATGCATGTCTACTGGTTTTCACTTATTGAATTAGGACAAATTGGAACCTTCATAAACTGTGATATAAATCATTATCTCAAGTTAGCAGATGCAGTCACACCAGGGGTAGAGCACTGCTAATAACTCTGCCGGATTAGGACTGATTGGAACAATTGGAAACTTGTTTCTCTCAGCTTGATCAGCCTCATTGTAACTGCAGCAATTATCCTGTTTCACTTTCAAAAGCTCAGCAAAGACTTGCTGCCGCTTTACATTCATCCTTCTTAATGAAGCTACTCCACCATCCATCCCTTTGTCAGCCTGCTTCTGTACAATAACAAGAGATAGC